>NW_028119836.1:0-100615 GCF_965119305.1 Pelophylax lessonae
ACTGTACCCCCCAAAGATTGTGTTCACTGCACCCCACAAAGATTCTGTTCACTGTACCCCACAAAGATTGTGTTCACTGCACCACAAAAAGATTGTGTTCACTGCACCCCAAAAAGGATGTTGTTCACTGCACCCCAAAAAGGATGTTGTTCACTCCACCCCAAAAAGATTGTGTTCACTGCACCCCACAAAGATTGTGTTCACTGCACCCCAAAAAGATTGTGTTCACTGCACCCCAAAAATGATTTTGTTCACTGCACCCCAAAAAGGATTTTGTTCACTGCACCCCAAAAAGGATGTTGTTCACTCCACCCCAAAAAGATTGTGTTCACTGCACCCCAAAAAGATTGTGTTCACTGCACCCCACAAAGGATTTTGTTCACTGCACCCCAAAACGATTGTGTTCACTGCACCCCAAAAAGGATGTTGTTCACTGCACCCCAAAAAGGATTTTGTTCACTGCACCCCAAAAAGATTGTGTTCACTGCACCCCACAAAGGATTTTGTTCACTGCACCCCACAAAGATTGTGTTCACTGCACACCAAAAAGGATTGTGTTCACTGCACCCCAAAAAGATTTTGTTCACTGCACCCCAAAAAGATTGTGTTCACTGCAGCCCAAAAAGATTGTGTTCACTGCAGCCCAAAAAGATTGTGTTCACTGCAGCCCAAAAAGATTGTGTTCACTGCAGCCCAAAAAGATTGTGTTCACTGCAGCCCAAAAAGATTGTGTTCACTGCAGCTCACACACAGAAAAATGGATGTGGATCACTGACACCTGCCTATCTCCAATCCCACACCACACAGCAATATCGATTGTAGTTTGTAGAACACAGTTTCCCTAAAATTCAGCAGACTCTGTCCCTAACAGGATTGAGAAGAGATCGTAGATCAGGATTGAGTGCAGACCCCACCCCCCACACAGCAATATCGATTGTAGTTTGTAGAAGACACTGACCCTATAATTGAGCAGACTCTATCCCCAAAATGCCTACAACTCGCCCTGCCTAAACACTCCGACCTGTCCCTCAATTCTATCCGGACACAAATGGTTTTTTCCTGCCTATCTTTCCCTAATCAGCAGCCAGCACGTTGATGTGTGCTCTGTCCCTGAATCTAAGCAGCATAATGACGCCGCTGCGGCTGCCTCGAACTTATAAAGACTTGGTCACATGCTTCAGACGGCCAATCACAGCTACTGAGACATTTGCAGGCATGGCTGGGATGGCTTAAGGCACACCAGTTAAACGATTGTTGATTGGCTGTTGAAAGCCCGCCATGAAAAGAGCGCCAAAGCATGCAAAACCCGGAAATAAAACGACCGAACACGGATTTTTACCCGAACATACAGTAAAGTGTCCGTGTCCGTGTTCGGGTACAAAAAATCCAATTATTCGGTACGAACACGAATAATACAGTCCGTGTTCGCTCAACACTACCAATGAGCTTTTCCAAGGCCCTCCCTGACCGCAGTAGCAAATAGTTTTTACAGAGCTGGTTTCCTTGTCCCAGCATCTGACCCTCCTCTTTTCACAGCACGGGCTTGGGACCGGCAAGGGCAGAGTTAAAAAATGTTGAAAACATTATTTATTTATTTATTCATTTATTTGTTTGAGATTCTGAGGAATCCCAATGAGCTTTTCCAAGGCCCTCCCTGACCGCAGTAGCAAATAGTTTTTTTTAAAGAGCTGGTTTGCTTGTCCCAGCATCTGACCCTCTTCTTTTCACAGCACGGGCTTGGGACCGGCCACGGCAGAGTTAAAAAAATGTTGAAAACATTATTTATTTATTCATTTATTTGTTTGAGATTCTGAGGAATCCCAATGAGCTTTTCCAAGGCCCTCCCTGACCGCAGTAGCAAATAGTTTTTTTTAAAGAGCTGGTTTGCTTGTCCCAGCATCTGACCCTCTTCTTTTCACAGCACGGGCTTGGGACCGGCCACGGCAGAGTTAAAAAAATGTTGAAAACATTATTTATTTATTCATTTATTTGTTTGAGATCCTGAGGAATCCCAATGAGCTTTTCCAAGGCCCTCCCTGACCGCAGTAGCAAATAGTTTTTACAGAGCTGGTTTGCTTGTCCCAGCATCTGACCCTCCTCTTTTCACAGCACGGGCTTGGGACCGGCCACGGCAGAGTTAAAAAAATGTTGAAAACATTATTTATTTATTTATTCATTTATTTGTTTGAGATCCTGAGGAATCCCAATGAGCTTTTCCAAGGCCCTCCCTGACTGCAGTATCAAATAGTTTTTACAGAGCTGGTTTGCTTATCCCAGCATCTGACCCTCCTCTTTTCACAGCATGGGCTTGGGACCGGCCACGGCGGAGTTAAAAAAATGTTGAAAACATTATTTATTTATTCATTTATTTGTTTGAGATCCTGAGGAATCCCAATGAGCTTTTCCAAGGCCCTCCCTGACCGCAGTAGCAAATAGTTTTTACAGAGCTGGTTTGCTTGTCCCAGCATCTGACCCTCCTCTTTTCACAGCACGGGCATGGGACCGGCGACGGCAGAGTTAAAAAATGTTGAAAACATTATTTATTTATTTATTCATTTATTTGTTTGAGATCCTGAGGAATCCCAATGAGCTTTTCCAAGGCCCTTCCTGACCTCAGTAGAAAATAGTTTTTACAGAGCTGGTTTGCTTGTCCCAGCATCTGACCCTCCTCTTTTCACAGCACGGGCTTGGGACCGGCCACGGCAGAGTTAAAAAAATGTTGAAAACATTATTTATTTATTTATTCATTTATTTGTTTGAGATCCTGAGGAATCCCAATGAGCTTTTCCAAGGCCCTCCCTGACCGCAGTAGCAAATAGTTTTTACAGAGCTGGTTTGCTTGTCCCAGCATCTGACCCTCCTCTTTTCACAGCACGGGCTTGGGACCGGCCACGGCAGAGTTAAAAAATGTTGAAAACATTATTTATTTATTTATTCATTTATTTGTTTGAGATCCTGAGGAATCCCAATGAGCTTTTCCAAGGCCCTCCCTGACCGCAGTAGCAAATAGTTTTTACAGAGCTGGTTTGCATGTTCCAGCATCTGACCCTCCTCTTTTCACAGCACGGGCTTGGGACAGACCACGGCAGAGTTAAAAAAAATGTTGAAAACATTATTTATTTATTCATTTATTTGTTTGAGATCATGAGGAATCCCAATGAGCTTTTCCAAGGCCCTCCCTGACTGCACTAGCAAATAGTTTTTACAGAGCTGGTTTGCTTGTCCCAGCATCTGACCCTCCTCTTTTCACAGCACGGGCTTGGGACCGGCCACGGCAGAGTTAGAAAATGTTGAAAACATTATTTATTTATTTATTCATTTATTTGTTTGAGATCCTGAGGAATCCCAATGAGCTTTTCCAAGGCCCTCCCTGACTGCAGTATCAATTAGTTTTTACAGAGCTGGTTTGCTTATCCCAGCATCTGACCCTCCTCTTTTCACAGCACGGGCTTGGGACCGGCCATGGCAGAGTTAAAAAAATGTTGAAAACATTATTTATTTATTCATTTATTTGTTTGAGATCCTGAGGAATCCCAATGAGCTTTTCCAAGGCCCTCCCTGACAGCAGTAGCAAATAGTTTTTACAGAGCTGGTTTGCTTATCCCAGCATCTGACCCTCCTCTATTCACAGCACAGGCTTGGGACCGGCCATGGCAGAGTTAAAAAATGTTGAAAACATTATTTATTTATTCATTTATTTGTTTGAGATCCTGAGAAATCCCAATGAGCTTTTCCAAGGCCCTCCCTGACCGCAGTAGCAAATAGTTTTTACAGAGCTGGTTTCCTTGTCCCAGCATCTGACCCTCCTCTTTTCACAGCACGGGCTTGGGACCAGCCACGGCAGAGTTAAAAAATGTTGAAAACATTATTTATTTATTTATTCATTTATTTGTTTGAGATCCTGAGGAATCCCAATGAGCTTTTCCAAGGCCCTCCCTGACCGCAGTAGCAAATAGTTTTTACAGAGCTGGTTTGCTTGTCCCAGCATCTGACCCTCCTCTTTTCACAGCACGGGCTTGGGACAGACCACGACAGAGTTAAAAAAAATGTTGAAAACATTATTTATTTATTCATTTATTTGTTTGAGATCATGAGGAACCCCAATGAGCTTTTCCAAGGCCCTCCCTGACTGCACTAGCAAATAGTTTTTACAGAGCTGGTTTGCTTATCCCAGCATCTGACCCTCCTCTTTTCACAGCACGGGCTTGGGACCGGCCATGGCAGAGTTAAAAAAATGTTGAAAACATTATTTATTTATTCATTTATTTGTTTGAGATCCTGAGGAATCCCAATGAGCTTTTCCAAGGCCCTCCCTGACGGCAGTAGCAAATAGTTTTTTTTACAGAGCTGGTTTGCTTGTCCCAGCATCTGACCCTCTTCTTTTCACAGCACGGGCTTGGGACCGGCCACGGCAGAGTTAAAAAAATGTTGAAAACATTATTTATTTATTCATTTATTTGTTTGAGATCCTGAGGAATCCCAATGAGCTTTTCCAAGGCCCTCCCTGACCGCAGTAGCAAATAGTTTTTACAGAGCTGGTTTGCTTGTCCCAGCATCTGACCCTCCTCTTTTCACAGCACGGGCTTGGGACCGGCCACGGCAGAGTTAAAAAAATGTTGAAAACATTATTTATTTATTTATTCATTTATTTGTTTGAGATCCTGAGGAATCCCAATGAGCTTTTCCAAGGCCCTCCCTGACTGCAGTATCAAATAGTTTTTACAGAGCTGGTTTGCTTATCCCAGCATCTGACCCTCCTCTTTTCACAGCACGGGCTTGGGACCGGCCACGGCAGAGTTAAAAAAATGTTGAAAACATTATTTATTCATTTATTTGTTTGAAATCCTGAGGAATCCCAATGAGCTTTTCCAAGGCCCTCCCTGACCGCAGTAGCAAATAGTTTTTACAGAGCTGGTTTGCTTGTCCCAGCATCTGACCCTCCTCTATTCACAGCACGGGCTTGGGACCGGCCATGGCAGAGTTAAAAAATGTTGAAAACATTATTTATTTATTCATTTATTTGTTTGAGATCCTGAGGAATCCCAATGAGCTTTTCCAAGGCCCTCCCTGACCGCAGTAGCAAATAGTTTTTACAGAGCTGGTTTCCTTGTCCCAGCATCTGACCCTCCTCTTTTCACAGCACAGGCTTGGGACCGGCCACGGCAGAGTTAAAAAATGTTGAAAACATTATTTATTTATTTATTCATTTATTTGTTTGAGATCCTGAGGAATCCCAATGAGCTTTTCCAAGGCCCTCCCTGACCGCAGTAGCAAATAGTTTTTACAGAGCTGGTTTGCTTGTCCCAGCATCTGACCCTCCTCTTTTCACAGCACGGGCTTGGGACAGACCACGGCAGAGTTAAAAAAAATGTTGAAAACATTATTTATTTATTCATTTATTTGTTTGAGATCATGAGGAATCCCAATGAGCTTTTCCAAGGCCCTCCCTGACTGCACTAGCAAATAGTTTTTACAGAGCTGGTTTGCTTGTCCCAGCATCTGACCCTCCTCTTTTCACAGCACGGGCTTGGGACCGGCCATGGCAGAGTTAAAAAAATGTTGAAAACATTATTTATTTATTCATTTATTTGTTTGAGATCCTGAGGAATCCCAATGATCTTTTCCAAGGCCCTCCCTGACCGCAAAAGCAAATAGTTTTTACAGAGCTGGTTTGCTTGTCCCAGCATCTGACCCTCCTCTATTCACAGCACGGGCTTGGGACCGGCCATGGCAGAGTTAAAAAATGTTGAAAACATTATTTATTTATTTATTCATTTATTTGTTTGAGATCCTGAGGAATCCCAATGAGCTTTTCCAAGGCCCTCCCTGACCGCAGTAGCAAATAGTTTTTACAGAGCTGGTTTCCTTGTCCCAGCATCTGACCCTCCTCTTTTCACAGCACGGGCTTGGGACCGGCCACGGCAGAGTTAAAAAATGTTGAAAACATTATTTATTTATTTATTCATTTATTTGTTTGAGATCCTGAGGAATCCCAATGAGCTTTTCCAAGGCCCTCCCTGACCGCAGTAGCAAATAGTTTTTTTTACAGAGCTGGTTTGCTTGTCCCAGCATCTGACCCTCTTCTTTTCACAGCACGGGCTTGGGACCGGCCACGGCAGAGTTAAAAAAATGTTGAAAACATTATTTATTTATTCATTTATTTGTTTGAGATCCTGAGGAATCCCAATGAGCTTTTCCAAGGCCCTCCCTGACCGCAGTAGCAAATAGTTTTTACAGAGCTGGTTTGCTTGTCCCAGCATCTGACCCTCCTCTTTTCACAGCACGGGCTTGGGACCGGCCACGGCAGAGTTAAAAAATGTTGAAAACATTATTTATTTATTTATTCATTTATTTGTTTGAGATCCTGAGGAATCCCAATGAGCTTTTCCAAGGCCCTCCCTGACCGCAGTAGCAAATAGTTTTTACAGAGCTGGTTTGCATGTTCCAGCATCTGACCCTCCTCTTTTCACAGCACGGGCTTGGGACAGACCACGGCAGAGTTAAAAAAAATGTTGAAAACATTATTTATTTATTCATTTATTTGTTTGAGATCATGAGGAATCCCAATGAGCTTTTCCAAGGCCCTCCCTGACTGCACTAGCAAATAGTTTTTACAGAGCTGGTTTGCTTGTCCCAGCATCTGACCCTCCTCTTTTCACAGCACGGGCTTGGGACCGGCCACGGCAGAGTTAGAAAATGTTGAAAACATTATTTATTTATTTATTCATTTATTTGTTTGAGATCCTGAGGAATCCCAATGAGCTTTTCCAAGGCCCTCCCTGACTGCAGTATCAAATAGTTTTTACAGAGCTGGTTTGCTTATCCCAGCATCTGACCCTCCTCTTTTCACAGCACGGGCTTGGGACCGGCCATGGCAGAGTTAAAAAAATGTTGAAAACATTATTTATTTATTCATTTATTTGTTTGAGATCCTGAGGAATCCCAATGAGCTTTTCCAAGGCCCTCCCTGACAGCAGTAGCAAATAGTTTTTACAGAGCTGGTTTGCTTATCCCAGCATCTGACCCTCCTCTATTCACAGCACAGGCTTGGGACCGGCCATGGCAGAGTTAAAAAATGTTGAAAACATTATTTATTTATTCATTTATTTGTTTGAGATCCTGAGAAATCCCAATGAGCTTTTCCAAGGCCCTCCCTGACCGCAGTAGCAAATAGTTTTTACAGAGCTGGTTTCCTTGTCCCAGCATCTGACCCTCCTCTTTTCACAGCACGGGCTTGGGACCAGCCACGGCAGAGTTAAAAAATGTTGAAAACATTATTTATTTATTTATTCATTTATTTGTTTGAGATCCTGAGGAATCCCAATGAGCTTTTCCAAGGCCCTCCCTGACCGCAGTAGCAAATAGTTTTTACAGAGCTGGTTTGCTTGTCCCAGCATCTGACCCTCCTCTTTTCACAGCACGGGCTTGGGACAGACCACGACAGAGTTAAAAAAAATGTTGAAAACATTATTTATTTATTCATTTATTTGTTTGAGATCATGAGGAACCCCAATGAGCTTTTCCAAGGCCCTCCCTGACTGCACTAGCAAATAGTTTTTACAGAGCTGGTTTGCTTATCCCAGCATCTGACCCTCCTCTTTTCACAGCACGGGCTTGGGACCGGCCATGGCAGAGTTAAAAAAATGTTGAAAACATTATTTATTTATTCATTTATTTGTTTGAGATCCTGAGGAATCCCAATGAGCTTTTCCAAGGCCCTCCCTGACGGCAGTAGCAAATAGTTTTTTTTACAGAGCTGGTTTGCTTGTCCCAGCATCTGACCCTCTTCTTTTCACAGCACGGGCTTGGGACCGGCCACGGCAGAGTTAAAAAAATGTTGAAAACATTATTTATTTATTCATTTATTTGTTTGAGATCCTGAGGAATCCCAATGAGCTTTTCCAAGGCCCTCCCTGACCGCAGTAGCAAATAGTTTTTACAGAGCTGGTTTGCTTGTCCCAGCATCTGACCCTCCTCTTTTCACAGCACGGGCTTGGGACCGGCCACGGCAGAGTTAAAAAAATGTTGAAAACATTATTTATTTATTTATTCATTTATTTGTTTGAGATCCTGAGGAATCCCAATGAGCTTTTCCAAGGCCCTCCCTGACTGCAGTATCAAATAGTTTTTACAGAGCTGGTTTGCTTATCCCAGCATCTGACCCTCCTCTTTTCACAGCACGGGCTTGGGACCGGCCACGGCAGAGTTAAAAAAATGTTGAAAACATTATTTATTCATTTATTTGTTTGAGATCCTGAGGAATCCCAATGAGCTTTTCCAAGGCCCTCCCTGACCGCAGTAGCAAATAGTTTTTACAGAGCTGGTTTGCTTGTCCCAGCATCTGACCCTCCTCTATTCACAGCACGGGCTTGGGACCGGCCATGGCAGAGTTAAAAAATGTTGAAAACATTATTTATTTATTCATTTATTTGTTTGAGATCCTGAGGAATCCCAATGAGCTTTTCCAAGGCCCTCCCTGACCGCAGTAGCAAATAGTTTTTACAGAGCTGGTTTCCTTGTCCCAGCATCTGACCCTCCTCTTTTCACAGCACAGGCTTGGGACCGGCCACGGCAGAGTTAAAAAATGTTGAAAACATTATTTATTTATTTATTCATTTATTTGTTTGAGATCCTGAGGAATCCCAATGAGCTTTTCCAAGGCCCTCCCTGACCGCAGTAGCAAATAGTTTTTACAGAGCTGGTTTGCTTGTCCCAGCATCTGACCCTCCTCTTTTCACAGCACGGGCTTGGGACAGACCACGGCAGAGTTAAAAAAAATGTTGAAAACATTATTTATTTATTCATTTATTTGTTTGAGATCATGAGGAATCCCAATGAGCTTTTCCAAGGCCCTCCCTGACTGCACTAGCAAATAGTTTTTACAGAGCTGGTTTGCTTGTCCCAGCATCTGACCCTCCTCTTTTCACAGCACGGGCTTGGGACCGGCCATGGCAGAGTTAAAAAAATGTTGAAAACATTATTTATTTATTCATTTATTTGTTTGAGATCCTGAGGAATCCCAATGATCTTTTCCAAGGCCCTCCCTGACCGCAAAAGCAAATAGTTTTTACAGAGCTGGTTTGCTTGTCCCAGCATCTGACCCTCCTCTATTCACAGCACGGGCTTGGGACCGGCCATGGCAGAGTTAAAAAATGTTGAAAACATTATTTATTTATTTATTCATTTATTTGTTTGAGATCCTGAGGAATCCCAATGAGCTTTTCCAAGGCCCTCCCTGACCGCAGTAGCAAATAGTTTTTACAGAGCTGGTTTCCTTGTCCCAGCATCTGACCCTCCTCTTTTCACAGCACGGGCTTGGGACCGGCCACGGCAGAGTTAAAAAATGTTGAAAACATTATTTATTTATTTATTCATTTATTTGTTTGAGATCCTGAGGAATCCCAATGAGCTTTTCCAAGGCCCTCCCTGACCGCAGTAGCAAATAGTTTTTACAGAGCTGGTT
This sequence comes from Pelophylax lessonae, assembly GCF_965119305.1. NCBI lineage: Eukaryota > Metazoa > Chordata > Amphibia > Anura > Ranidae > Pelophylax > Pelophylax lessonae. The sequence goes on from NW_028119836.1 coordinate 9,464, forward strand.
TGCTTGTCCCAGCATCTGACCCTCCTCTTTTCACAGCACGGGCTTGGGACCGGCCATGGCAGAGTTAAAAAAATGTTGAAAACATTATTTATTTATTCATTTATTTGTTTGAGATCCTGAGGAATCCCAATGAGCTTTTCCAAGGCCCTCCCTGACCGCAGTAGCAAATCGTTTTTAAAGAGCTGGTTTGCTTGTCCCAACATCTGACCCTCCTCTTTTCACAGCACGGGCTTGGGACCGGCCACGGCAGAGTTAAAAAATGTTGAAAACATTATTTATTTATTTATTCATTTATTTGTTTGAGATTCTGAGGAATCCCAATGAGCTTTTCCAAGGCCCTCCCTGACCGCAGTAGCAAATAGTTTTTTTTACAGAGCTGGTTTGCTTGTCCCAGCATCTGACCCTCTTCTTTTCACAGCACGGGCTTGGGACCGGCCATGGCAGAGTTAAAAAATGTTGAAAACATTATTTATTTATTCATTTATTTGTTTGAGATCCTGAGGAATCCCAATGAGCTTTTCCAAGGCCCTCCCTGACTGCACTAGCAAATGGTTTTTACAGAGCTGGTTTGCTTGTCCCAGCATCTGACCCTCCTCTTTTCACAGCACGGGCTTGGGACCGGCCACGGCAGAGTTAAAAAATGTTGAAAACATTATTTATTTATTTATTCATTTATTTGTTTGAGATCCTGAGGAATCCCAATGAGCTTTTCCAAGGCCCTCCCTGACCGCAGTAGCAAATAGTTTTTACAGAGCTGGTTTGCTTGTCCCAGCATCTGACCCTCCTCTATTCACATTACAGGCTTGGGACCGGCCATGGCAGAGTTAAAAAATGTTGAAAACATTATTTATTTATTCATTTATTTGTTTGAGATCCTGAGGAATTCCAATGAGCTTTTCCAAGGCCCTCCCTGACCGCAGTAGCAAATAGTTTTTACAGAGCTGGTTTCCTTGTCCCAGCATCTGACCCTCCTCTTTTCACAGCACGGGCTTGGGACCGGCCACGGCAGAGTTAAAAAATGTTGAAAACATTATTTATTTATTTATTCATTTATTTGTATGAGATCCTGAGGAATCCTAATGAGCTTTTCCAAGGCCCTCCCTGACCGCAGTAGCAAATAGTTTTTACAGAGCTGGTTTGCTTGTCCCAGCATCTGACCCTCCTCTATTCACAGCACAGGCTTGGGACCAGCCATGGCAGAGTTAAAAAATGTTGAAAACATTATTTATTTATTCATTTATTTGTTTGAGATCCTGAGGAATTCCAATGAGCTTTTCCAAGGCCCTCCCTGACCGCAGTAGCAAATAGTTTTTACAGAGCTGGTTTGCTTGTCCCAGCATCTGACCCTCCTCTTTTCACAGCACGGGCTTGGGACCGGCCACGGCAGAGTTAAAAAAATGTTGAAAACATTATTTATTTATTTATTCATTTATTTGTTTGAGATCCTGAGGAATCCCAATGAGCTTTTCCAAGGCCCTCCCTGACTGCAGTATCAAATAGTTTTTACAGAGCTGGTTTGCTTATCCCAGCATCTGACCCTCCTCTTTTCACAGCACGGGCTTGGGACCGGCCACGGCAGAGTTAAAAAAATGTTGAAAACATTATTTATTCATTTATTTGTTTGAGATCCTGAGGAATCCCAGTGAGCTTTTCCAAGGCCCTCCCTGACCGCAGTAGCAAATAGTTTTTACAGAGCTGGTTTGCTTGTCCCAGCATCTGACCCTCCTCTATTCACAGCACGGGCTTGGGACCGGCCATGGCAGAGTTAAAGAATGTTGAAAACATTATTTATTTATTCATTTATTTGTTTGAGATCCTGAGGAATCCCAATGAGCTTTTCCAAGGCCCTCCCTGACCGCAGTAGCAAATAGTTTTTACAGAGCTGGTTTCCTTGTCCCAGCATCTGACCCTCCTCTTTTCACAGCACGGGCTTGGGACCGGCCACGGCAGAGTTAAAAAATGTTGAAAACATTATTTATTTATTTATTCATTTATTTGTTTGAGATCCCGAGGAATCCCAATGAGCTTTTCCAAGGCCCTCCCTGACCGCAGTAGCAAATAGTTTTTACAGAGCTGGTTTGCTTGTCCCAGCATCTGACCCTCCTCTTTTCACAGCACGGGCTTGGGACAGACCACGGCAGAGTTAAAAAAAATGTTGAAAACATTATTTATTTATTCATTTATTTGTTTGAGATCATGAGGAATCCCAATGAGCTTTTCCAAGGCCCTCCCTGACTGCACTAGCAAATAGTTTTTACAGAGCTGGTTTGCTTGTCCCAGCATCTGACCCTCCTCTTTTCACAGCACGGGCTTGGGACCGGCCACGGCAGAGTTAAAAAATGTTGAAAACATTATTTATTTATTTATTTATTCATTCATTTATTTGTTTGAGATCCTGAGGAATCCCAATGAGCTTTTCCAAGGCCCTCCCTGACTGCAGTATCAAATAGTTTTTACAGAGCTGGTTTGCTTATCCCAGCATCTGACCCTCCTCTTTTCACAGCACGGGCTTGGGACCGGCCACGGCAGAGTTAAAAAATGTTGAAAACATTATTTATTTATTTAATAATTTATTTGTTTGAGATCCTGAGGAATCCCAATGAGCTTTTCCAAGGCCCTCCCTGACCGCAGTAGCAAATAGTTTTTACAGAGCTGGTTTGCTTGTCCCAGCATCTGACCCTCCTCTTTTCACAGCATGGGCTTGGGACCGGCCACGGCAGAGTTAAAAAAATGTTGAAAACATTATTTATTTATTCATTTATTTGTTTGAGATCCTGAGGAATCCCAATGAGCTTTTCCAAGGCCCTCCCTGACCGCAGTAGCAAATAGTTTTTACAGAGCTGGTTTGCTTGTCCCAACATCTGACCCTCCTCTTTTCACAGCACGGGCTTGGGACCGGCCACGGCAGAGTTAAAAAATGTTGAAAACATTATTTATTTATTTATTCATTTATTTGTTTGAGATTCTGAGGAATCCCAATGAGCTTTTCCAAGGCCCTCCCTGACCGCAGTAGCAAATAGTTTTTTTTACAGAGCTGGTTTGCTTGTCCCAGCATCTGACCCTCTTCTTTTCACAGCACGGGCTTGGGACCGGCCATGGCAGAGTTAAAAAATGTTGAAAACATTATTTATTTATTCATTTATTTGTTTGAGATCCTGAGGAATCCCAATGAGCTTTTCCAAGGCCCTCCCTGACCGCAGTAGCAAATAGTTTTTACAGAGATGGTTTCCTTGTCCCAGCATCTGACCCTCCTCTTTTCACAGCACGGTCTTGGGACCGGCCACGGCAGAGTTAAAAAATGTTGAAAACATTATTTATTTATTTATTCATTTATTTGTTTGAGATCCTGAGGAATCCCAATGAGCTTTTCCAAGGCCCTCCCTGACTGCACTAGCAAATAGTTTTTACAGAGCTGGTTTGCTTGTCCCAGCATCTGACCCTCCTCTTTTCACAGCACGGGCTTGGGACCGGCCACGGCAGAGTTAAAAAATGTTGAAAACATTATTTATTTATTTATTCATTTATTTGTTTGAGATCCTGAGGAATCCCAATGAGCTTTTCCAAGGCCCTCCCTGACCGCAGTAGCAAATAGTTTTTACAGAGCTGGTTTGCTTGTCCCAGCATCTGACCCTCCTCTTTTCACAGCACGGGCTTGGGACCGGCCATGGCAGCGTTAAAAAAATGTTGAAAACATTATTTATTTATTCATTTATTTGTTTGAGATCCTGAGGAATCCCAATGAGCTTTTCCAAGGCCCTCCCTGACCGCAGTATCAAATAGTTTTTACAGAGCTGGTTTGCTTGTCCCAGCATCTGACCCTCCTCTATTCACAGCACGGGCTTGGGACCGGCCATGGCAGAGTTAAAAAATGTTGAAAACATTATTTATTTATTCATTTATTTGATTGAGATCCTGAGGAATCCCAATGAGCTTTTCCAAGGCCCTCCCTGACCGCAGTAGCAAATAGTTTTTACAGAGCTGGTTTCCTTGTCCCAGCATCTGACCCTCCTCTTTTCACAGCACGGGCTTGGCACCGGCCACGGCAGAGTTAAAAAATGTTGAAAACATTATTTATTTATTTAATAATTTATTTGTTTGAGATCCTGAGGAATCCCAATGAGCTTTTCCAAGGCCCTCCCTGACCGCAGTAGCAAATAGTTTTTACAGAGCTGGTTTGCTTGTCCCAGCATCTGACCCTCCTCTTTTCACAGCACGGGCTTGGGACCGGCCACGGCAGAGTTAAAAAAATGTTGAAAACATTATTTATTTATTCATTTATTTGTTTGAGATCCTGAGGAATCCCAATGAGCTTTTCCAAGGCCCTCCTTGACCGCAGTAGCAAATCGTTTTTACAGAGCTGGTTTGCTTGTCCCAACATCTGACCCTCCTCTTTTCACAGCACGGGCTTGGGACCGGCCACGGCAGAGTTAAAAAATGTTGAAAACATTATTTATTTATTTATTCATTTATTTGTTTGAGATCCTGAGGAATCCCAATGAGCTTTTCCAAGGCCCTCCCTGACCGCAGTAGCAAATAGTTTTTACAGAGCTGGTTTGCTTGTCCCAGCATCTGACCCTCCTCTTTTCACAGCACGGGCTTGGGACCGGCCATGGCAGCGTTAAAAAAATGTTGAAAACATTATTTATTTATTCATTTATTTGTTTGAGATCCTGAGGAATCCCAATGAGCTTTTCCAAGGCCCTCCCTGACCGCAGTAGCAAATAGTTTTTACAGAGCTGGTTTGCTTGTCCCAGCATCTGACCCTCCTCTATTCACAGCACGGGCTTGGGACCGGCCATGGCAGAGTTAAAAAATGTTGAAAACATTATTTATTTATTCATTTATTTGATTGAGATCCTGAGGAATCCCAATGAGCTTTTCCAAGGCCCTCCCTGACCGCAGTAGCAAATAGTTTTTACAGAGCTGGTTTCCTTGTCCCAGCATCTGACCCTCCTCTTTTCACAGCACGGGCTTGGCACCGGCCACGGCAGAGTTAAAAAATGTTGAAAACATTATTTATTTATTTAATAATTTATTTGTTTGAGATCCTGAGGAATCCCAATGAGCTTTTCCAAGGCCCTCCCTGACCGCAGTAGCAAATAGTTTTTACAGAGCTGGTTTGCTTGTCCCAGCATCTGACCCTCCTCTTTTCACAGCACGGGCTTGGGACCGGCCACGGCAGAGTTAAAAAAATGTTGAAAACATTATTTATTTATTCATTTATTTGTTTGAGATCCTGAGGAATCCCAATGAGCTTTTCCAAGGCCCTCCTTGACCGCAGTAGCAAATCGTTTTTACAGAGCTGGTTTGCTTGTCCCAACATCTGACCCTCCTCTTTTCACAGCACGGGCTTGGGACCGGCCACGGCAGAGTTAAAAAATGTTGAAAACATTATTTATTTATTTATTTGTTTGAGATTCTGAGGAATCCCAATGAGCTTTTCCAAGGCCCTCCCTGACCGCAGTAGCAAATAGTTTTTTTTACAGAGCTGGTTTGCTTGTCCCAGCATCTGACCCTCTTCTTTTCACAGCACGGGCTTGGGACCGGACACGGCAGAGTTAAAAAAATGTTGAAAACATTATTTATTTATTCATTTATTTGTTTGAGATCCTGAGGAATCCCAATGAGCTTTTCCAAGGCCCTCCCTGACCGCAGTAGCAAATAGTTTTTACAGAGCTGGTTTGCTTGTCCCAGCATCTGACCCTCCTCTTTTCACAGCACGGGCTTGGGACCGGCCACGGCAGAGTTAAAAAAATGTTGAAAACATTATTTATTTATTTATTCATTTATTTGTTTGAGATCCTGAGGAATCCCAATGAGCTGTTCCAAGGCCCTCCCTGACCGCAGTAGCAAATAGTTTTTACAGAGCTGGTTTGCTTGTCCCAGCATCTGACCCTCCTCTATTCACAGCACGGGCTTGGGACCGGCCATGGCAGAGTTAAAAAATGTTGAAAACATTATTTATTCATTTATTTGTTTGAGATCCTGAGGAATCCCAATGAGCTTTTCCAAGGCCCTCCCTGACCGCAGTAGCAAATAGTTTTTACAGAGCTGGTTTCCTTGTCCCAGCATCTGACCCTCCTCTTTTCACAGCACGGGCTTGGGACCGGCCACGGCAGAGTTAAAAAATGTTGAAAACATTATTTATTTATTTATTAATTTATTTGTTTGAGATCCTGAGGAATCCCAATGAGCTTTTCCAAGGCCCTCCCTGACCGCAGTAGCAAAAAGTTTTTTTTACAGAGCTGGTTTGCTTGTCCCAGCATCTGACCCTCCTCTTTTCACAGCACGGGCTTGGGACCGGCCACGGCAGAGTTAAAAAAATGTTGAAAACATTATTTATTTATTCATTTATTTGTTTGAGATCCTGAGGAATCCCAATGAGCTTTTCCAAGGCCCTCCTTGACCGCAGTAGCAAATCGTTTTTACAGAGCTGGTTTGCTTGTCCCAACATCTGACCCTCCTCTTTTCACAGCACGGGCTTGGGACCGGCCACGGCAGAGTTAAAAAATGTTGAAAACATTATTTATTTATTTATTCATTTATTTGTTTGAGATCCTGAGGAATCCCAATGAGCTTTTCCAAGGCCCTCCCTGACCGCAGTAGCAAATCGTTTTTACAGAGCTGGTTTGCTTGTCCCAGCATCTGACCCTCCTCTTTTCACAGCACGGGCTTGGGACCGGCCATGGCAGCGTTAAAAAAATGTTGAAAACATTATTTATTTATTCATTTATTTGTTTGAGATCCTGAGGAATCCCAATGAGCTTTTCCAAGGCCCTCCCTGACCGCAGTAGCAAATAGTTTTTACAGAGCTGGTTTGCTTGTCCCAGCATCTGACCCTCCTCTATTCACAGCACGGGCTTGGGACCGGCCATGGCAGAGTTAAAAAATGTTGAAAACATTATTTATTTATTCATTTATTTGATTGAGATCCTGAGGAATCCCAATGAGCTTTTCCAAGGCCCTCCCTGACCGCAGTAGCAAATAGTTTTTACAGAGCTGGTTTCCTTGTCCCAGCATCTGACCCTCCTCTTTTCACAGCACGGGCTTGGCACCGGCCACGGCAGAGTTAAAAAATGTTGAAAACATTATTTATTTATTTAATAATTTATTTGTTTGAGATCCTGAGGAATCCCAATGAGCTTTTCCAAGGCCCTCCCTGACCGCAGTAGCAAATAGTTTTTACAGAGCTGGTTTGCTTGTCCCAGCATCTGACCCTCCTCTTTTCACAGCACGGGCTTGGGACCGGCCACGGCAGAGTTAAAAAAATGTTGAAAACATTATTTATTTATTCATTTATTTGTTTGAGATCCTGAGGAATCCCAATGAGCTTTTCCAAGGCCCTCCTTGACCGCAGTAGCAAATCGTTTTTACAGAGCTGGTTTGCTTGTCCCAACATCTGACCCTCCTCTTTTCACAGCACGGGCTTGGGACCGGCCACGGCAGAGTTAAAAAATGTTGAAAACATTATTTATTTATTTATTTGTTTGAGATTCTGAGGAATCCCAATGAGCTTTTCCAAGGCCCTCCCTGACCGCAGTAGCAAATAGTTTTTTTTACAGAGCTGGTTTGCTTGTCCCAGCATCTGACCCTCTTCTTTTCACAGCACGGGCTTGGGACCGGACACGGCAGAGTTAAAAAAATGTTGAAAACATTATTTATTTATTCATTTATTTGTTTGAGATCCTGAGGAATCCCAATGAGCTTTTCCAAGGCCCTCCCTGACCGCAGTAGCAAATAGTTTTTACAGAGCTGGTTTGCTTGTCCCAGCATCTGACCCTCCTCTTTTCACAGCACGGGCTTGGGACCGGCCACGGCAGAGTTAAAAAAATGTTGAAAACATTATTTATTTATTTATTCATTTATTTGTTTGAGATCCTGAGGAATCCCAATGAGCTGTTCCAAGGCCCTCCCTGACCGCAGTAGCAAATAGTTTTTACAGAGCTGGTTTGCTTGTCCCAGCATCTGACCCTCCTCTATTCACAGCACGGGCTTGGGACCGGCCATGGCAGAGTTAAAAAATGTTGAAAACATTATTTATTCATTTATTTGTTTGAGATCCTGAGGAATCCCAATGAGCTTTTCCAAGGCCCTCCCTGACCGCAGTAGCAAATAGTTTTTACAGAGCTGGTTTCCTTGTCCCAGCATCTGACCCTCCTCTTTTCACAGCACGGGCTTGGGACCGGCCACGGCAGAGTTAAAAAATGTTGAAAACATTATTTATTTATTTATTAATTTATTTGTTTGAGATCCTGAGGAATCCCAATGAGCTTTTCCAAGGCCCTCCCTGACCGCAGTAGCAAAAAGTTTTTTTTACAGAGCTGGTTTGCTTGTCCCAGCATCTGACCCTCTTCTTTTCACAGCACGGGCTTGGGACCGGACACGGCAGAGTTAAAAAAATGTTGAAAACATTATTTATTTATTCATTTATTTGTTTGAGATCCTGAGGAATCCCAATGAGCTTTTCCAAGGCCCTCCCTGACCGCAGTAGCAAAAAATTTTTACAGAGCTGGTTTCCTTGTCCCAGCATCTGACCCTCCTCTTTTCACAGCACGGGCTTGGGACCGGCCACGGCAGAGTTAAAAAATGTTGAAAACATTATTTATTTATTTAATAATTTATTTGTTTGAGATCCTGAGGAATCCCAATGAGCTTTTCCAAGGCCCTCCCTGACCGCAGTAGCAAATAGTTTTTACAGAGCTGGTTTGCTTGTCCCAGCATCTGACCCTCCTCTTTTCACAGCATGGGCTTGGGACCGGCCACGGCAGAGTTAAAAAAATGTTGAAAACATTATTTATTTATTCATTTATTTGTTTGAGATCCTGAGGAATCCCAATGAGCTTTTCCAAGGCCCTCCCTGACCGCAGTAGCAAATAGTTTTTACAGAGCTGGTTTGCTTGTCCCAACATCTGACCCTCCTCTTTTCACAGCACGGGCTTGGGACCGGCCACGGCAGAGTTAAAAAATGTTGAAAACATTATTTATTTATTTATTCATTTATTTGTTTGAGATTCTGAGGAATCCCAATGAGCTTTTCCAAGGCCCTCCCTGACCGCAGTAGCAAATAGTTTTTTTTACAGAGCTGGTTTGCTTGTCCCAGCATCTGACCCTCTTCTTTTCACAGCACGGGCTTGGGACCGGCCATGGCAGAGTTAAAAAATGTTGAAAACATTATTTATTTATTCATTTATTTGTTTGAGATCCTGAGGAATCCCAATGAGCTTTTCCAAGGCCCTCCCTGACCGCAGTAGCAAATAGTTTTTACAGAGCTGGTTTCCTTGTCCCAGCATCTGACCCTCCTCTTTTCACAGCACGGTCTTGGGACCGGCCACGGCAGAGTTAAAAAATGTTGAAAACATTATTTATTTATTTATTCATTTATTTGTTTGAGATCCTGAGGAATCCCAATGAGCTTTTCCAAGGCCCTCCCTGACTGCACTAGCAAATAGTTTTTACAGAGCTGGTTTGCTTGTCCCAGCATCTGACCCTCCTCTTTTCACAGCACGGGCTTGGGACCGGCCACGGCAGAGTTAAAAAATGTTGAAAACATTATTTATTTATTTATTCATTTATTTGTTTGAGATCCTGAGGAATCCCAATTAGCTTTTCCAAGGCCCTCCCTGACCGCAGTAGCAAATAGTTTTTACAGAGCTGGTTTGCTTGTCCCAGCATCTGACCCTCCTCTTTTCACAGCACGGGCTTGGGACCGGCCATGGCAGCGTTAAAAAAATGTTGAAAACATTATTTATTTATTCATTTATTTGTTTGAGATCCTGAGGAATCCCAATGAGCTTTTCCAAGGCCCTCCCTGACCGCAGTAGCAAATAGTTTTTACAGAGCTGGTTTGCTTGTCCCAGCATCTGACCCTCCTCTATTCACAGCACGGGCTTGGGACCGGCCATGGCAGAGTTAAAAAATGTTGAAAACATTATTTATTTATTCATTTATTTGATTGAGATCCTGAGGAATCCCAATGAGCTTTTCCAAGGCCCTCCCTGACCGCAGTAGCAAATAGTTTTTACAGAGCTGGTTTCCTTGTCCCAGCATCTGACCCTCCTCTTTTCACAGCACGGGCTTGGCACCGGCCACGGCAGAGTTAAAAAATGTTGAAAACATTATTTATTTATTTAATAATTTATTTGTTTGAGATCCTGAGGAATCCCAATGAGCTTTTCCAAGGCCCTCCCTGACCGCAGTAGCAAATAGTTTTTACAGAGCTGGTTTGCTTGTCCCAGCATCTGACCCTCCTCTTTTCACAGCACGGGCTTGGGACCGGCCACGGCAGAGTTAAAAAAATGTTGAAAACATTATTTATTTATTCATTTATTTGTTTGAGATCCTGAGGAATCCCAATGAGCTTTTCCAAGGCCCTCCTTGACCGCAGTAGCAAATCGTTTTTACAGAGCTGGTTTGCTTGTCCCAACATCTGACCCTCCTCTTTTCACAGCACGGGCTTGGGACCGGCCACGGCAGAGTTAAAAAATGTTGAAAACATTATTTATTTATTTATTTGTTTGAGATTCTGAGGAATCCCAATGAGCTTTTCCAAGGCCCTCCCTGACCGCAGTAGCAAATAGTTTTTACAGAGCTGGTTTGCTTGTCCCAGCATCTGACCCTCTTCTTTTCACAGCACGGGCTTGGGACCGGACACGGCAGAGTTAAAAAAATGTTGAAAACATTATTTATTTATTCATTTATTTGTTTGAGATCCTGAGGAATCCCAATGAGCTTTTCCAAGGCCCTCCCTGACCGCAGTAGCAAATAGTTTTTACAGAGCTGGTTTGCTTGTCCCAGCATCTGACCCTCCTCTTTTCACAGCACGGGCTTGGGACCGGCCACGGCAGAGTTAAAAAAATGTTGAAAACATTATTTATTTATTTATTCATTTATTTGTTTGAGATCCTGAGGAATCCCAATGAGCTGTTCCAAGGCCCTCCCTGACCGCAGTAGCAAATAGTTTTTACAGAGCTGGTTTGCTTGTCCCAGCATCTGACCCTCCTCTATTCACAGCACGGGCTTGGGACCGGCCATGGCAGAGTTAAAAAATGTTGAAAACATTATTTATTCATTTATTTGTTTGAGATCCTGAGGAATCCCAATGAGCTTTTCCAAGGCCCTCCCTGACCGCAGTAGCAAATAGTTTTTACAGAGCTGGTTTCCTTGTCCCAGCATCTGACCCTCCTCTTTTCACAGCACGGGCTTGGGACCGGCCACGGCAGAGTTAAAAAATGTTGAAAACATTATTTATTTATTTATTAATTTATTTGTTTGAGATCCTGAGGAATCCCAATGAGCTTTTCCAAGGCCCTCCCTGACCGCAGTAGCAAAAAGTTTTTTTTACAGAGCTGGTTTGCTTGTCCCAGCATCTGACCCTCTTCTTTTCACAGCACGGGCTTGGGACCGGACACGGCAGAGTTAAAAAAATGTTGAAAACATTATTTATTTATTCATTTATTTGTTTGAGATCCTGAGGAATCCCAATGAGCTTTTCCAAGGCCCTCCCTGACCGCAGTAGCAAATAGTTTTTACAGAGCTGGTTTGCTTGTCCCAGCATCTGACCCTCCTCTTTTCACAGCACGGGCTTGGGACCGGCCATGGCAGCGTTAAAAAAATGTTGAAAACATTATTTATTTATTCATTTATTTGTTTGAGATCCTGAGGAATCCCAATGAGCTTTTCCAAGGCCCTCCCTGACCGCAGTAGCAAATAGTTTTTACAGAGCTGGTTTGCTTGTCCCAGCATCTGACCCTCCTCTATTCACAGCACGGGCTTGGGACCTGCCATGGCAGAGTTAAAAAAATGTTGAAAACATTATTTATTTATTCATTTATTTGTTTGAGATCCTGAGGAATCCCAATGAGCTTTTCCAAGGCCCTCCCTGACCGCAGTAGCAAATAGTTTTTACAGAGCTGGTTTCCTTGTCCCAGCATCTGACCCTCCTCTTTTCACAGCACGGGCTTGGGACCGGCCACGGCAGAGTTAAAAAATGTTGAAAACATTATTTATTTATTTAATAATTTATTTGTTTGAGATCCTGAGGAATCCCAATGAGCTTTTCCAAGGCCCTCCCTGACCGCAGTAGGAAATAGTTTTTACAGAGCTGGTTTGCTTGTCCCAGCATCTGACCCTCCTCTTTTCACAGCACGGGCTTGGGACCGGCCACGGCAGAGTTAAAAAAATGTTGAAAACATTATTTATTTATTCATTTATTTGTTTGAGATCCTGAGGAATCCCAATGAGATTTTCCAAGGCCCTCCCTGACCGCAGTAGCAAATAGTTTTTACAGAGCTGGTTTGCTTGTCCCAGCATCTGACCCTCCTCTATTCACAGCACGGGCTTGGGACCGGCCATGGCAGAGTTAAAAAATGTTGAAAACATTATTTATTCATTTATTTGTTTGAGATCCTGAGGAATCCCAATGAGCTTTTCCAAGGCCCTCCCTGACCGCAGTAGCAAAAAATTTTTACAGAGCTGGTTTCCTTGTCCCAGCATCTGACCCTCCTCTTTTCACAGCACGGGCTTGGGACCGGCCACGGCAGAGTTAAAAAATGTTGAAAACATTATTTATTTATTTAATAATTTATTTGTTTGAGATCCTGAGGAATCCCAATGAGCTTTTCCAAGGCCCTCCCTGACCGCAGTAGCAAATAGTTTTTACAGAGCTGGTTTGCTTGTCCCAGCATCTGACCCTCCTCTTTTCACAGCATGGGCTTGGGACCGGCCACGGCAGAGTTAAAAAAATGTTGAAAACATTATTTATTTATTCATTTATTTGTTTGAGATCCTGAGGAATCCCAATGAGCTTTTCCAAGGCCCTCCCTGACCGCAGTAGCAAATAGTTTTTACAGAGCTGGTTTGCTTGTCCCAACATCTGACCCTCCTCTTTTCACAGCACGGGCTTGGGACCGGCCACGGCAGAGTTAAAAAATGTTGAAAACATTATTTATTTATTTATTCATTTATTTGTTTGAGATTCTGAGGAATCCCAATGAGCTTTTCCAAGGCCCTCCCTGACCGCAGTAGCAAATAGTTTTTACAGAGCTGGTTTGCTTGTCCCAGCATCTGACCCTCCTCTTTTCACAGCATGGGCTTGGGACCGGCCACGGCAGAGTTAAAAAAATGTTGAAAACATTATTTATTTATTCATTTATTTGTTTGAGATCCTGAGGAATCCCAATGAGCTTTTCCAAGGCCCTCCCTGACCGCAGTAGCAAATAGTTTTTACAGAGCTGGTTTGCTTGTCCCAACATCTGACCCTCCTCTTTTCACAGCACGGGCTTGGGACCGGCCACGGCAGAGTTAAAAAATGTTGAAAACATTATTTATTTATTTATTCATTTATTTGTTTGAGATTCTGAGGAATCCCAATGAGCTTTTCCAAGGCCCTCCCTGACCGCAGTAGCAAATAGTTTTTTTTACAGAGCTGGTTTGCTTGTCCCAGCATCTGACCCTCTTCTTTTCACAGCACGGGCTTGGGACCGGCCATGGCAGAGTTAAAAAATGTTGAAAACATTATTTATTTATTCATTTATTTGTTTGAGATCCTGAGGAATCCCAATGAGCTTTTCCAAGGCCCTCCCTGACTGCACTAGCAAATAGTTTTTACAGAGCTGGTTTGCTTGTCCCAGCATCTGACCCTCCTCTTTTCACAGCACGGGCTTGGGACCGGCCACGGCAGAGTTAAAAAATGTTGAAAACATTATTTATTTATTTATTCATTTATTTGTTTGAGATCCTGAGGAATCCCAATGAGCTTTTCCAAGGCCCTCCCTGACCGCAGTAGCAAATAGTTTTTACAGAGCTGGTTTGCTTGTCCCAGCATCTGACCCTCCTCTTTTCACAGCACGGGCTTGGGACCGGCCATGGCAGCGTTAAAAAAATGTTGAAAACATTATTTATTTATTCATTTATTTGTTTGAGATCCTGAGGAATCCCAATGAGCTTTTCCAAGGCCCTCCCTGACCGCAGTAGCAAATAGTTTTTACAGAGCTGGTTTGCTTGTCCCAACATCTGACCCTCCTCTTTTCACAGCACGGGCTTGGGACCGGCCACGGCAGAGTTAAAAAATGTTGAAAACATTATTTATTTATTTATTCATTTATTTGTTTGAGATTCTGAGGAATCCCAATGAGCTTTTCCAAGGCCCTCCCTGACCGCAGTAGCAAATAGTTTTTTTTACAGAGCTGGTTTGCTTGTCCCAGCATCTGACCCTCTTCTTTTCACAGCACGGGCTTGGGACCGGCCATGGCAGAGTTAAAAAATGTTGAAAACATTATTTATTTATTCATTTATTTGTTTGAGATCCTGAGGAATCCCAATGAGCTTTTCCAAGGCCCTCCCTGACCGCAGTAGCAAATAGTTTTTACAGAGCTGGTTTCCTTGTCCCAGCATCTGACCCTCCTCTTTTCACAGCACGGTCTTGGGACCGGCCACGGCAGAGTTAAAAAATGTTGAAAACATTATTTATTTATTTATTCATTTATTTGTTTGAGATCCTGAGGAATCCCAATGAGCTTTTCCAAGGCCCTCCCTGACTGCACTAGCAAATAGTTTTTACAGAGCTGGTTTGCTTGTCCCAGCATCTGACCCTCCTCTTTTCACAGCACGGGCTTGGGACCGGCCACGGCAGAGTTAAAAAATGTTGAAAACATTATTTATTTATTTATTCATTTATTTGTTTGAGATCCTGAGGAATCCCAATGAGCTTTTCCAAGGCCCTCCCTGACCGCAGTAGCAAATAGTTTTTACAGAGCTGGTTTGCTTGTCCCAGCATCTGACCCTCCTCTTTTCACAGCACGGGCTTGGGATCGGCCATGGCAGCGTTAAAAAAATGTTGAAAACATTATTTATTTATTCATTTATTTGTTTGAGATCCTGAGGAATCCCAATGAGCTTTTACAAGGCCCTCCCTGACCGCAGTAGCAAATAGTTTTTACAGAGCTGGTTTGCTTGTCCCAGCATCTGACCCTCCTCTATTCACAGCACGGGCTTGGGACCGGCCATGGCAGAGTTAAAAAATGTTGAAAACATTATTTATTTATTCATTTATTTGATTGAGATCCTGAGGAATCCCAATGAGCTTTTCCAAGGCCCTCCCTGACCGCAGTAGCAAATAGTTTTTACAGAGCTGGTTTCCTTGTCCCAGCATCTGACCCTCCTCTTTTCACAGCACGGGCTTGGCACCGGCCACGGCAGAGTTAAAAAATGTTGAAAACATTATTTATTTATTTAATAATTTATTTGTTTGAGATCCTGAGGAATCCCAATGAGCTTTTCCAAGGCCCTCCCTGACCGCAGTAGCAAATAGTTTTTACAGAGCTGGTTTGCTTGTCCCAGCATCTGACCCTCCTCTTTTCACAGCACGGGCTTGGGACCGGCCACGGCAGAGTTAAAAAAATGTTGAAAACATTATTTATTTATTCATTTATTTGTTTGAGATCCTGAGGAATCCCAATGAGCTTTTCCAAGGCCCTCCTTGACCGCAGTAGCAAATCGTTTTTACAGAGCTGGTTTGCTTGTCCCAACATCTGACCCTCCTCTTTTCACAGCACGGGCTTGGGACCGGCCACGGCAGAGTTAAAAAATGTTGAAAACATTATTTATTTATTTATTCATTTATTTGTTTGAGATTCTGAGGAATCCCAATGAGCTTTTCCAAGGCCCTCCCTGACCGCAGTAGCAAATAGTTTTTTTTACAGAGCTGGTTTGCTTGTCCCAGCATCTGACCCTCTTCTTTTCACAGCACGGGCTTGGGACCGGACACGGCAGAGTTAAAAAAATGTTGAAAACATTATTTATTTATTCATTTATTTGTTTGAGATCCTGAGGAATCCCAATGAGCTTTTCCAAGGCCCTCCCTGACCGCAGTAGCAAATAGTTTTTACAGAGCTGGTTTGCTTGTCCCAGCATCTGACCCTCCTCTTTTCACAGCACGGGCTTGGGACCGGCCACGGCAGAGTTAAAAAAATGTTGAAAACATTATTTATTTATTTATTCATTTATTTGTTTGAGATCCTGAGGAATCCCAATGAGCTGTTCCAAGGCCCTCCCTGACCGCAGTAGCAAATAGTTTTTACAGAGCTGGTTTGCTTGTCCCAGCATCTGACCCTCCTCAATTCACAGCACGGGCTTGGGACTGGCCATGGCAGAGTTAAAAAATGTTGAAAACATTATTTATTCATTTATTTGTTTGAGATCCTGAGGAATCCCAATGAGCTTTTCCAAGGCCCTCCCTGACCGCAGTAGCAAATAGTTTTTACAGAGCTGGTTTCCTTGTCCCAGCATCTGACCCTCCTCTTTTCACAGCACGGGCTTGGGACCGGCCACGGCAGAGTTAAAAAATGTTGAAAACATTATTTATTTATTTATTAATTTATTTGTTTGAGATCCTGAGGAATCCCAATGAGCTTTTCCAAGGCCCTCCCTGACCGCAGTAGCAAAAAGTTTTTTTTACAGAGCTGGTTTGCTTGTCCCAGCATCTGACCCTCTTCTTTTCACAGCACGGGCTTGGGACCGGACACGGCAGAGTTAAAAAAATGTTGAAAACATTATTTATTTATTCATTTATTTGTTTGAGATCCTGAGGAATCCCAATGAGCTTTTCCAAGGCCCTCCCTGACCGCAGTAGCAAATAGTTTTTACAGAGCTGGTTTGCTTGTCCCAGCATCTGACCCTCCTCTTTTCACAGCACGGGCTTGGGACCGGAAATGGCAGCGTTAAAAAAATGTTGAAAACATTATTTATTTATTCATTTATTTGTTTGAGATCCTGAGGAATCCCAATGAGCTTTTCCAAGGCCCTCCCTGACCGCAGTAGCAAATAGTTTTTACAGAGCTGGTTTGCTTGTCCCAACATCTGACCCTCCTCTTTTCACAGCACGGGCTTGGGACCGGCCACGGCAGAGTTAAAAAATGTTGAAAACATTATTTATTTATTTATTCATTTATTTGTTTGAGATTCTGAGGAATCCCAATGAGCTTTTCCAAGGCCCCCCCTGACCGCAGTAGCAAATAGTTTTTTTTACAGAGCTGGTTTGCTTGTCCCAGCATCTGACCCTCTTCTTTTCACAGCACGGGCTTGGGACCGGCCATGGCAGAGTTAAAAAATGTTGAAAACATTATTTATTTATTCATTTATTTGTTTGAGATCCTGAGGAATCCCAATGAGCTTTTCCAAGGCCCTCCCTGACCGCAGTAGCAAATAGTTTTTACAGAGCTGGTTTCCTTGTCCCAGCATCTGACCCTCCTCTTTTCACAGCACGGTCTTGGGACCGGCCACGGCAGAGTTAAAAAATGTTGAAAACATTATTTATTTATTTATTCATTTATTTGTTTGAGATCCTGAGGAATCCCAATGAGCTTTTCCAAGGCCCTCCCTGACTGCACTAGCAAATAGTTTTTACAGAGCTGGTTTGCTTGTCCCAGCATCTGACCCTCCTCTTTTCACAGCACGGGCTTGGGACCGGCCACGGCAGAGTTAAAAAATGTTGAAAACATTATTTATTTATTTATTCATTTATTTGTTTGAGATCCTGAGGAATCCCAATGAGCTTTTCCAAGGCCCTCCCTGACCGCAGTAGCAAATAGTTTTTACAGAGCTGGTTTGCTTGTCCCAGCATCTGACCCTCCTCTTTTCACAGCACGGGCTTGGGACCGGCCATGGCAGCGTTAAAAAAATGTTGAAAACATTATTTATTTATTCATTTATTTGTTTGAGATCCTGAGGAATCCCAATGAGCTTTTCCAAGGCCCTCCCTGACCGCAGTAGCAAATAGTTTTTACAGAGCTGGTTTGCTTGTCCCAGCATCTGACCCTCCTCTATTCACAGCACGGGCTTGGGACCGGCCATGGCAGAGTTAAAAAATGTTGAAAACATTATTTATTTATTCATTTATTTGATTGAGATCCTGAGGAATCCCAATGAGCTTTTCCAAGGCCCTCCCTGACCGCAGTAGCAAATAGTTTTTACAGAGCTGGTTTCCTTGTCCCAGCATCTGACCCTCCTCTTTTCACAGCACGGGCTTGGCACCGGCCACGGCAGAGTTAAAAAATGTTGAAAACATTATTTATTTATTTAATAATTTATTTGTTTGAGATCCTGAGGAATCCCAATGAGCTTTTCCAAGGCCCTCCCTGACCGCAGTAGCAAATAGTTTTTACAGAGCTGGTTTGCTTGTCCCAGCATCTGACCCTCCTCTTTTCACAGCACGGGCTTGGGACCGGCCACGGCAGAGTTAAAAAAATGTTGAAAACATTATTTATTTATTCATTTATTTGTTTGAGATCCTGAGGAATCCCAATGAGCTTTTCCAAGGCCCTCCTTGACCGCAGTAGCAAATCGTTTTTACAGAGCTGGTTTGCTTGTCCCAACATCTGACCCTCCTCTTTTCACAGCACGGGCTTGGGACCGGCCACGGCAGAGTTAAAAAATGTTGAAAACATTATTTATTTATTTATTCATTTATTTGTTTGAGATTCTGAGGAATCCCAATGAGCTTTTCCAAGGCCCTCCCTGACCGCAGTAGCAAATACTTTTTTTTACAGAGCTGGTTTGCTTGTCCCAGCATCTGACCCTCTTCTTTTCACAGCACGGGCTTGGGACCGGACACGGCAGAGTTAAAAAAATGTTGAAAACATTATTTATTTATTCATTTATTTGTTTGAGATCCTGAGGAATCCCAATGAGCTTTTCCAAGGCCCTCCCTGACCGCAGTAGCAAATAGTTTTTACAGAGCTGGTTTGCTTGTCCCAGCATCTGACCCTCCTCTTTTCACAGCACGGGCTTGGGACCGGCCACGGCAGAGTTAAAAAAATGTTGAAAACATTATTTATTTATTTATTCATTTATTTGTTTGAGATCCTGAGGAATCCCAATGAGCTGTTCCAAGGCCCTCCCTGACCGCAGTAGCAAATAGTTTTTACAGAGCTGGTTTGCTTGTCCCAGCATCTGACCCTCCTCAATTCACAGCACGGGCTTGGGACTGGCCATGGCAGAGTTAAAAAATGTTGAAAACATTATTTATTCATTTATTTGTTTGAGATCCTGAGGAATCCCAATGAGCTTTTCCAAGGCCCTCCCTGACCGCAGTAGCAAATAGTTTTTACAGAGCTGGTTTCCTTGTCCCAGCATCTGACCCTCCTCTTTTCACAGCACGGGCTTGGGACCGGCCACGGCAGAGTTAAAAAATGTTGAAAACATTATTTATTTATTTATTCATTTATTTGTTTGAGATCCTGAGGAATCCCAATGAGCTTTTCCAAGGCCCTCCCTGACTGCACTAGCAAATAGTTTTTACAGAGCTGGTTTGCTTGTCCCAGCATCTGACCCTCCTCTTTTCACAGCACGGGCTTGGGACCGGCCACGGCAGAGTGAAAAAATGTTGAAAACATTATTTATTTATTTATTCATTTATTTGTTTGAGATCCTGAGGAATCCCAATGAGCTTTTCCAAGGCCCTCCCTGACCGCAGTAGCAAATAGTTTTTACAGAGCTGGTTTGCTTGTCCCAGCATCTGACCCTCCTCTTTTCACAGCACGGGCTTGGGACCGGCCATGGCAGCGTTAAAAAAATGTTGAAAACATTATTTATTTATTCATTTATTTGTTTGAGATCCTGAGGAATCCCAATGAGCTTTTCCAAGGCCCTCCCTGACCGCAGTAGCAAATAGTTTTTACAGAGCTGGTTTGCTTGTCCCAGCATCTGACCCTCCTCTATTCACAGCACGGGCTTGGGACCGGCCATGGCAGAGTTAAAAAATGTTGAAAACATTATTTATTTATTCATTTATTTGTTTGAGATCCTGAGGAATCCCAATGAGCTTTTCCAAGGCCCTCCCTGACCGCAGTAGCAAATAGTTTTTACAGAGCTGGTTTGCTTGTCCCAGCATCTGACCCTCCTCTATTCACAGCACGGGCTTGGGACCGGCCATGGCAGAGTTAAAAAATGTTGAAAACATTATTTATTTATTCATTTATTTGATTGAGATCCTGAGGAATCCCAATGAGCTTTTCCAAGGCCCTCCCTGACCGCAGTAGCAAATAGTTTTTACAGAGCTGGTTTCCTTGTCCCAGCATCTGACCCTCCTCTTTTCACAGCACGGGCTTGGCACCGGCCACGGCAGAGTTAAAAAATGTTGAAAACATTATTTATTTATTTAATAATTTATTTGTTTGAGATCCTGAGGAATCCCAATGAGCTTTTCCAAGGCCCTCCCTGACCGCAGTAGCAAATAGTTTTTACAGAGCTGGTTTGCTTGTCCCAGCATCTGACCCTCCTCTTTTCACAGCACGGGCTTGGGACCGGCCACGGCAGAGTTAAAAAAATGTTGAAAACATTATTTATTTATTCATTTATTTGTTTGAGATCCTGAGGAATCCCAATGAGCTTTTCCAAGGCCCTCCTTGACCGCAGTAGCAAATCGTTTTTACAGAGCTGGTTTGCTTGTCCCAACATCTGACCCTCCTCTTTTCACAGCACGGGCTTGGGACCGGCCACGGCAGAGTTAAAAAATGTTGAAAACATTATTTATTTATTTATTCATTTATTTGTTTGAGATTCTGAGGAATCCCAATGAGCTTTTCCAAGGCCCTCCCTGACCGCAGTAGCAAATAGTTTTTTTTACAGAGCTGGTTTGCTTGTCCCAGCATCTGACCCTCTTCTTTTCACAGCACGGGCTTGGGACCGGACACGGCAGAGTTAAAAAAATGTTGAAAACATTATTTATTTATTCATTTATTTGTTTGAGATCCTGAGGAATCCCAATGAGCTTTTCCAAGGCCCTCCCTGACCGCAGTAGCAAATAGTTTTTACAGAGCTGGTTTGCTTGTCCCAGCATCTGACCCTCCTCTTTTCACAGCACGGGCTTGGGACCGGCCACGGCAGAGTTAAAAAAATGTTGAAAACATTATTTATTTATTTATTCATTTATTTGTTTGAGATCCTGAGGAATCCCAATGAGCTGTTCCAAGGCCCTCCCTGACCGCAGTAGCAAATAGTTTTTACAGAGCTGGTTTGCTTGTCCCAGCATCTGACCCTCCTCAATTCACAGCACGGGCTTGGGACTGGCCATGGCAGAGTTAAAAAATGTTGAAAACATTATTTATTCATTTATTTGTTTGAGATCCTGAGGAATCCCAATGAGCTTTTCCAAGGCCCTCCCTGACCGCAGTAGCAAATAGTTTTTACAGAGCTGGTTTCCTTGTCCCAGCATCTGACCCTCCTCTTTTCACAGCACGGGCTTGGGACCGGCCACGGCAGAGTTAAAAAATGTTGAAAACATTATTTATTTATTTATTCATTTATTTGTTTGAGATCCTGAGGAATCCCAATGAGCTTTTCCAAGGCCCTCCCTGACTGCACTAGCAAATAGTTTTTACAGAGCTGGTTTGCTTGTCCCAGCATCTGACCCTCCTCTTTTCACAGCACGGGCTTGGGACCGGCCACGGCAGAGTTAAAAAATGTTGAAAACATTATTTATTTATTTATTCATTTATTTGTTTGAGATCCTGAGGAATCCCAATGAGCTTTTCCAAGGCCCTCCCTGACCGCAGTAGCAAATAGTTTTTACAGAGCTGGTTTGCTTGTCCCAGCATCTGACCCTCCTCTTTTCACAGCACGGGCTTGGGACCGGCCATGGCAGCGTTAAAAAAATGTTGAAAACATTATTTATTTATTCATTTATTTGTTTGAGATCCTGAGGAATCCCAATGAGCTTTTCCAAGGCCCTCCCTGACCGCAGTAGCAAATAGTTTTTACAGAGCTGGTTTGCTTGTCCCAGCATCTGACCCTCCTCTATTCACAGCACGGGCTTGGGACCGGCCATGGCAGAGTTAAAAAATGTTGAAAACATTATTTATTTATTCATTTATTTGATTGAGATCCTGAGGAATCCCAATGAGCTTTTCCAAGGCCCTCCCTGACCGCAGTAGCAAATAGTTTTTACAGAGCTGGTTTGCTTGTCCCAACATCTGACCCTCCTCTTTTCACAGCACGGGCTTGGGACCGGCCACGGCAGAGTTAAAAAATGTTGAAAACATTATTTATTTATTTATTCATTTATTTGTTTGAGATTCTGAGGAATCCCAATGAGCTTTTCCAAGGCCCTCCCTGACCGCAGTAGCAAATAGTTTTTTTTACAGAGCTGGTTTGCTTGTCCCAGCATCTGACCCTCTTCTTTTCACAGCACGGGCTTGGGACCGGCCATGGCAGAGTTAAAAAATGTTGAAAACATTATTTATTTATTCATTTATTTGTTTGAGATCCTGAGGAATCCCAATGAGCTTTTCCAAGGCCCTCCCTGACCGCAGTAGCAAATAGTTTTTACAGAGCTGGTTTCCTTGTCCCAGCATCTGACCCTCCTCTTTTCACAGCACGGTCTTGGGACCGGCCACGGCAGAGTTAAAAAATGTTGAAAACATTATTTATTTATTTATTCATTTATTTGTTTGAGATCCTGAGGAATCCCAATGAGCTTTTCCAAGGCCCTCCCTGACTGCACTAGCAAATAGTTTTTACAGAGCTGGTTTGCTTGTCCCAGCATCTGACCCTCCTCTTTTCACAGCACGGGCTTGGGACCGGCCACGGCAGAGTTAAAAAATGTTGAAAACATTATTTATTTATTTATTCATTTATTTGTTTGAGATCCTGAGGAATCCCAATGAGCTTTTCCAAGGCCCTCCCTGACCGCAGTAGCAAATAGTTTTTACAGAGCTGGTTTGCTTGTCCCAGCATCTGACCCTCCTCTTTTCACAGCACGGGCTTGGGACCGGCCATGGCAGCGTTAAAAAAATGTTGAAAGCATTATTTATTTATTCATTTATTTGTTTGAGATCCTGAGGAATCCCAATGAGCTTTTCCAAGGCCCTCCCTGACCGCAGTAGCAAATAGTTTTTACAGAGCTGGTTTGCTTGTCCCAGCATCTGACCCTCCTCTATTCACAGCACGGGCTTGGGACCGGCCATGGCAGAGTTAAAAAATGTTGAAAACATTATTTATTTATTCATTTATTTGATTGAGATCCTGAGGAATCCCAATGAGCTTTTCCAAGGCCCTCCCTGACCGCAGTAGCAAATAGTTTTTACAGAGCTGGTTTGCTTGTCCCAACATCTGACCCTCCTCTTTTCACAGCACGGGCTTGGGACCGGCCACGGCAGAGTTAAAAAATGTTGAAAACATTATTTATTTATTTATTCATTTATTTGTTTGAGATTCTGAGGAATCCCAATGAGCTTTTCCAAGGCCCTCCCTGACCGCAGTAGCAAATAGTTTTTTTTACAGAGCTGGTTTGCTTGTCCCAGCATCTGACCCTCTTCTTTTCACAGCACGGGCTTGGGACCGGCCATGGCAGAGTTAAAAAATGTTGAAAACATTATTTATTTATTGATTTATTTGTTTGAGATCCTGAGGAATCCCAATGAGCTTTTCCAAGGCCCTCCCTGACCGCAGTAGCAAATAGTTTTTACAGAGCTGGTTTCCTTGTCCCAGCATCTGACCCTCCTCTTTTCACAGCACGGTCTTGGGACCGGCCACGGCAGAGTTAAAAAATGTTGAATTCACGCTACCCTACTTTACCACTTTTCTGCCCACCCTCGGCCCCCACTGGGTGAAATGGCTCAACCTTCTAGGATCTGGGGAATCTGCCTTCCCGAGGGACTCCCTTCGGGCGCACATCTCCCTCATCCCGAAGGAGGGAAAGGACCCCTCTGCCTGCGCCAGTTATCGCCCGATTTCATTATTGAATGTGGACCTGAAAGTGTTCGCAAAAATCTTGGCGAATCGACTTGGACCTTATATGTCCCGTTTGGTCCATTTGGACCAGGTCGGCTTTATACCATCCAGGGAAGCTCGTGATAACACGACCAAGGTCCTCAACCTCATTCATGTTGCCCGGTTCACTAATACCCCTTGCGTTTTTCTGAACACGGACGCCGAGAAGGCCTTCGACCGGGTCAGCTGGAGGTTTATGACGTCCACCTTGCGTACTGTGGGACTTGGTGCCACCATGCTGTCCTGGATTGGGCATCTTTACTCGAGCCCGACTGCTCAGGTGAAGTGCAATGGAGTCCTTTCGGACTCCTTCTCGATCTCCAATGGCACTCGCCAGGGCTGCCCTCTCTCCCCCCTTCTCTTCGCCCTCTCCCTGGAGCCTTTTCTGTGTAGGGTGAGAGCTAATTCAGACATCACCGGTCTAGCCGTTGGGGACATTGAATGTAAGTTCTCTGCGTACGCAGACGACATGATGTTTTCCTTGACCAACCCTGTCGTCTCTGCGCCTAACCTTCTCAGGGAGTTGGCGCTATACGGTACACATGCTAACCTGAAAATCAACTTCGGTAAATCTGAGGCGATGGGGGTCGCTGTCCCCCCGACCTTGATGGCCGCCATCTCTTCCTCTCTGCCTTTCCGCTGGACCCGAGGGGCGCTCACGTACTTGGGCACCCGCATGGCACCGACTATCTCGAAGCTTTACGAGCTCAATTTCGCCCCATTGCTCGTCACGGTCCGCCGCCTCCTCGAGGCCTGGTCAACCGGCCTTCATTCCTGGTTCGGGAGGTGCAATCTGCTGAAGATGACGGTCCTCCCTAAGGTTTTATATCTGCTCCAGGCCCTCCCAATTAAGCTTCCGTCTGCCTTTTTTAAACAGCTGCACTCTCTCTTTGTGCGATTCATCTGGGCCACGGGCACCCCACGCTTGTCCCGGGCACTTTTGACGTTGCCCAAGCACTGTGGCGGCCTGGCCCTGCCGGATGTGCACAAATATTACTTGGCGACACACCTCGGTCGCCTTCTCGACTGGCGCAGGCACTCAGCATACAAGTTGTGGGTTGGCCTGGAATTGGCGCAATCTACGATACCCCTAGGAGGCGCCCCCTGGTGTAAGGGACACTGGCCACCCACTCTAATATCCCACCCTACGATTGGGGCTACCCTCTCTGTGTTGGCCCCGGTCCTCCTTAACCCTGCTATTTCTTCTGCGACTTCTCCGCTATTTCCGATTTTGGGGAATCCGGCGTTCTCTCCGGGCCTGATGGGTCGAACATTCCAACCGCTGGTGGACCGTGATAGGAGAGTGGCGTCTCGCTTTACGTGCCCAGGTGGCTGGCCCTCCATAGCGGAGCTATCGGACCCGACGGGGCGCTTTGCCCTCACCTTTTGGCCGGCAGTGCAATTGCACCACTTTC
Source organism: Pelophylax lessonae (assembly GCF_965119305.1). Lineage (NCBI taxonomy): Eukaryota > Metazoa > Chordata > Amphibia > Anura > Ranidae > Pelophylax > Pelophylax lessonae. The sequence continues at coordinate 34,642 of NW_028119836.1, forward strand.
TCCTCTCCCTGCCGGAACCTGACCTCTTCAACAGGGAATTGACCGCTTTTGAGGTACTTTGTGAAGGTGAGGGAATGCTCCCGCACACGTTGTCTCAGGCTTATCACCTTCTGGTCTCCCCACCAGAGGATTTCACCCCTCCCTTCCTTTCCAAATGGGAGCAAGACCTCCAGATTTCCCTCTCACCGACGCAGAAGCTTAACATCTGCACCATAGCTCTAAAGACGCCGACCTGTACCAGACTGCAGGAGTCCAACTATAAGTTGCTCACCAGGTGGTACAGGGTCCCTTCCCGTCTGAGCAAAATCTTCCCGGGGACCTCAGACACCTGTTGGCGCTGTCAGGAAGGCAGGGGCACTCTGCTTCATGTATTCTGGTCCTGTCCGAAACTGCGAGACTTTTGGACCGCGGTGGGCTCCCTACTGCGAGATCTGACCGAACATACTATCCCAGACACGCCAGAATTTTTCCTCCTGCAGCGCACCAGCATCCCTCTGAGGAAATATAAACTCTCTATTGTGCCCCATGTCCTCTGTGCGGCTAAGTCCTGCATCCCGCAGTACTGGAAGACCTCCCGATCGCCCACCATCAGGGACTGCATGCGGAGGCTGGTCGAGGTGAATAGACTAGAGGATCTGACCCTCACGGCGCTCCACCAACGTGAGAAATATGAAAAGGTATGGGGATACTGGAAGGTCTTCGTCCTGTCGGAACGGGGAACATCTCTGTTGGGTTCCTGAATCCGGACGAGAAAGTCATCTGCGGAGGGAGTGGTCCCCGGGAGCCAGTGCGGAGCGGCCCCCCCCCTTCCTCCCTCCCCCCCCTCCCTCCCTATTTCCTCGCCCCCCCTGTTGATGTGTGTTTGTCCCCCTCTCTGCTTGTCCTCCTCTTTCTCTTTCCTGTTCTCCCTCTATCTCTCTATTGCGGTCTTAGTTTTACTTGCTGACCCTTGAACTGGATCTGTGCTGCGCAGCCGATGAGCCTGCATTGGTCACTACCACTTGTTTGGTGCTGGCGCATGACAACCTTAAGTACCTCCACATGGGCCTAGTGCCCCGGAAACTTGGTTATTTGTATTTGTAGATGCTTACATGACGCACTTGTTTTCTTCTGTCGATGCTTCAGTATTTGTCCTGACCTTTGCACTAGCAGCACGTATATGCGTGCTCTCCTCCTACTTATGTGTTATTTACCTCGGTGATTTACATGTTTTGGTTACATTGCACTGTATTGTACTGTTTATCTGGTTCAACCTTTACAATAAAATCATATATTTGAAAAAAAAAAAAAAATGTTGAAAACATTATTTATTTATTTATTCATTTATTTGTTTGAGATCCTGAGGAATCCCAATGAGCTTTTCCAAGGCCCTCCCTGACTGCACTAGCAAATAGTTTTTACAGAGCTGGTTTGCTTGTCCCAGCATCTGACCCTCCTCTTTTCACAGCACGGGCTTGGGACCGGCCACGGCAGAGTTAAAAAATGTTGAAAACATTATTTATTTATTTATTCATTTATTTGTTTGAGATCCTGAGGAATCCCAATGAGCTTTTCCAAGGCCCTCCCTGACCGCAGTAGCAAATAGTTTTTACAGAGCTGGTTTGCTTGTCCCAGCATCTGACCCTCCTCTTTTCACAGCACGGGCTTGGGACCGGCCATGGCAGCGTTAAAAAAATGTTGAAAACATTATTTATTTATTCATTTATTTGTTTGAGATCCTGAGGAATCCCAATGAGCTTTTCCAAGGCCCTCCCTGACCGCAGTAGCAAATAGTTTTTACAGAGCTGGTTTGCTTGTCCCAGCATCTGACCCTCCTCTATTCACAGCACGGGCTTGGGACCGGCCATGGCAGAGTTAAAAAATGTTGAAAACATTATTTATTTATTCATTTATTTGATTGAGATCCTGAGGAATCCCAATGAGCTTTTCCAAGGCCCTCCCTGACCGCAGTAGCAAATAGTTTTTACAGAGCTGGTTTCCTTGTCCCAGCATCTGACCCTTCTCTTTTCACAGCACGGGCTTGGCACCGGCCACGGCAGAGTTAAAAAATGTTGAAAACATTATTTATTTATTTAATAATTTATTTGTTTGAGATCCTGAGGAATCCCAATGAGCTTTTCCAAGGCCCTCCCTGACCGCAGTAGCAAATAGTTTTTACAGAGCTGGTTTGCTTGTCCCAGCATCTGACCCTCCTCTTTTCACAGCACGGGCTTGGGACCGGCCACGGCAGAGTTAAAAAAATGTTGAAAACATTATTTATTTATTCATTTATTTGTTTGAGATCCTGAGGAATCCCAATGAGCTTTTCCAAGGCCCTCCTTGACCGCAGTAGCAAATCGTTTTTACAGAGCTGGTTTGCTTGTCCCAACATCTGACCCTCCTCTTTTCACAGCACGGGCTTGGGACCGGCCACGGCAGAGTTAAAAAATGTTGAAAACATTATTTATTTATTTATTCATTTATTTGTTTGAGATTCTGAGGAATCCCAATGAGCTTTTCCAAGGCCCTCCCTGACCGCAGTAGCAAATAGTTTTTTTTACAGAGCTGGTTTGCTTGTCCCAGCATCTGACCCTCTTCTTTTCACAGCACGGGCTTGGGACCGGACACGGCAGAGTTAAAAAAATGTTGAAAACATTATTTATTTATTCATTTATTTGTTTGAGATCCTGAGGAATCCCAATGAGCTTTTCCAAGGCCCTCCCTGACCGCAGTAGCAAATAGTTTTTACAGAGCTGGTTTGCTTGTCCCAGCATCTGACCCTCCTCTTTTCACAGCACGGGCTTGGGACCGGCCACGGCAGAGTTAAAAAAATGTTGAAAACATTATTTATTTATTTATTCATTTATTTGTTTGAGATCCTGAGGAATCCCAATGAGCTGTTCCAAGGCCCTCCCTGACCGCAGTAGCAAATAGTTTTTACAGAGCTGGTTTGCTTGTCCCAGCATCTGACCCTCCTCAATTCACAGCACGGGCTTGGGACTGGCCATGGCAGAGTTAAAAAATGTTGAAAACATTATTTATTCATTTATTTGTTTGAGATCCTGAGGAATCCCAATGAGCTTTTCCAAGGCCCTCCCTGACCGCAGTAGCAAATAGTTTTTACAGAGCTGGTTTCCTTGTCCCAGCATCTGACCCTCCTCTTTTCACAGCACGGGCTTGGGACCGGCCACGGCAGAGTTAAAAAATGTTGAAAACATTATTTATTTATTTATTAATTTATTTGTTTGAGATCCTGAGGAATCCCAATGAGCTTTTCCAAGGCCCTCCCTGACCGCAGTAGCAAAAAGTTTTTTTTACAGAGCTGGTTTGCTTGTCCCAGCATCTGACCCTCTTCTTTTCACAGCACGGGCTTGGGACCGGACACGGCAGAGTTAAAAAAATGTTGAAAACATTATTTATTTATTCATTTATTTGTTTTAGATCCTGAGGAATCCCAATGAGCTTTTCCAAGGCCCTCCCTGACCGCAGTAGCAAATAGTTTTTACAGAGCTGGTTTGCTTGTCCCAGCATCTGACCCTCCTCTTTTCACAGCACGGGCTTGGGACCGGCCATGGCAGCGTTAAAAAAATGTTGAAAACATTATTTATTTATTCATTTATTTGTTTGAGATCCTGAGGAATCCCAATGAGCTTTTCCAAGGCCCTCCCTGACCGCAGTAGCAAATAGTTTTTACAGAGCTGGTTTGCTTGTCCCAACATCTGACCCTCCTCTTTTCACAGCACGGGCTTGGGACCGGCCACGGCAGAGTTAAAAAATGTTGAAAACTTTATTTATTTATTTATTCATTTATTTGTTTGAGATTCTGAGGAATCCCAATGAGCTTTTCCAAGGCCCTCCCTGACCGCAGTAGCAAATAGTTTTTTTTACAGAGCTGGTTTGCTTGTCCCAGCATCTGACCCTCTTCTTTTCACAGCACGGGCTTGGGACCGGCCATGGCAGAGTTAAAAAATGTTGAAAACATTATTTATTTATTCATTTATTTGTTTGAGATCCTGAGGAATCCCAATGAGCTTTTCCAAGGCCCTCCCTGACCGCAGTAGCAAATAGTTTTTACAGAGCTGGTTTCCTTGTCCCAGCATCTGACCCTCCTCTTTTCACAGCACGGTCTTGGGACCGGCCACGGCAGAGTTAAAAAATGTTGAAAACATTATTTATTTATTTATTCATTTATTTGTTTGAGATCCTGAGGAATCCCAATGAGCTTTTCCAAGGCCCTCCCTGACTGCACTAGCAAATAGTTTTTACAGAGCTGGTTTGCTTGTCCCAGCATCTGACCCTCCTCTTTTCACAGCACGGGCTTGGGACCGGCCACGGCAGAGTTAAAAAATGTTGAAAACATTATTTATTTATTTATTCATTTATTTGTTTGAGATCCTGAGGAATCCCAATGAGCTTTTCCAAGGCCCTCCCTGACCGCAGTAGCAAATAGTTTTTACAGAGCTGGTTTGCTTGTCCCAGCATCTGACCCTCCTCTTTTCACAGCACGGGCTTGGGACCGGCCATGGCAGCGTTAAAAAAATGTTGAAAACATTATTTATTTATTCATTTATTTGTTTGAGATCCTGAGGAATCCCAATGAGCTTTTCCAAGGCCCTCCCTGACCGCAGTAGCAAATAGTTTTTACAGAGCTGGTTTGCTTGTCCCAGCATCTGACCCTCCTCTATTCACAGCACGGGCTTGGGACCGGCCATGGCAGAGTTAAAAAATGTTGAAAACATTATTTATTTATTCATTTATTTGATTGAGATCCTGAGGAATCCCAATGAGCTTTTCCAAGGCCCTCCCTGACCGCAGTAGCAAATAGTTTTTACAGAGCTGGTTTCCTTGTCCCAGCATCTGACCCTCCTCTTTTCACAGCACGGGCTTGGCACCGGCCACGGCAGAGTTAAAAAATGTTGAAAACATTATTTATTTATTTAATAATTTATTTGTTTGAGATCCTGAGGAATCCCAATGAGCTTTTCCAAGGCCCTCCCTGACCGCAGTAGCAAATAGTTTTTACAGAGCTGGTTTGCTTGTCCCAGCATCTGACCCTCCTCTTTTCACAGCACGGGCTTGGGACCGGCCACGGCAGAGTTAAAAAAATGTTGAAAACATTATTTATTTATTCATTTATTTGTTTGAGATCCTGAGGAATCCCAATGAGCTTTTCCAAGGCCCTCCTAGACCGCAGTAGCAAATCGTTTTTACAGAGCTGGTTTGCTTGTCCCAACATCTGACCCTCCTCTTTTCACAGCACGGGCTTGGGACCGGCCACGGCAGAGTTAAAAAATGTTGAAAACATTATTTATTTATTTATTCATTTATTTGTTTGAGATTCTGAGGAATCCCAATGAGCTTTTCCAAGGCCCTACCTGACCGCAGTAGCAAATAGTTTTTTTTACAGAGCTGGTCTGCTTGTCCCAGCATCTGACCCTCTTCTTTTCACAGCACGGGCTTGGGACCGGACACGGCAGAGTTAAAAAAATGTTGAAAACATTATTTATTTATTCATTTATTTGTTTGAGATCCTGAGGAATCCCAATGAGCTTTTCCAAGGCCCTCCCTGACCGCAGTAGCAAATAGTTTTTACAGAGCTGGTTTGCTTGTCCCAGCATCTGACCCTCCTCTTTTCACAGCACGGGCTTGGGACCGGCCACGGCAGAGTTAAAAAAATGTTGAAAACATTATTTATTTATTTATTCATTTATTTGTTTGAGATCCTGAGGAATCCCAATGAGCTGTTCCAAGGCCCTCCCTGACCGCAGTAGCAAATAGTTTTTACAGAGCTGGTTTGCTTGTCCCAGCATCTGACCCTCCTCAATTCACAGCACGGGCTTGGGACTGGCCATGGCAGAGTTAAAAAATGTTGAAAACATTATTTATTCATTTATTTGTTTGAGATCCTGAGGAATCCCAATGAGCTTTTCCAAGGCCCTCCCTGACTGCAGTAGCAAATAGTTTTTACAGAGCTGGTTTCCTTGTCCCAGCATCTGACCCTCCTCTTTTCACAGCACGGGCTTGGGACCGGCCACGGCAGAGTTAAAAAATGTTGAAAACATTATTTATTTATTTATTAATTTATTTGTTTGAGATCCTGAGGAATCCCAATGAGCTTTTCCAAGGCCCTCCCTGACCGCAGTAGCAAAAAGTTTTTTTTACAGAGCTGGTTTGCTTGTCCCAGCATCTGACCCTCTTCTTTTCACAGCACGGGCTTGGGACCGGACACGGCAGAGTTAAAAAAATGTTGAAAACATTATTTATTTATTCATTTATTTGTTTGAGATCCTGAGGAATCCCAATGAGCTTTTCCAAGGCCCTCCCTGACCGCAGTAGCAAATATTTTTTACAGAGCTGGTTTGCTTGTCCCAGCATCTGACCCTCCTCTTTTCACAGCACGGGCTTGGGACCGGCCATGGCAGCGTTAAAAAAATGTTGAAAACATTATTTATTTATTCATTTATTTGTTTGAGATCCTGAGGAATCCCAATGAGCTTTTCCAAGGCCCTCCCTGACCGCAGTAGCAAATAGTTTTTACAGAGCTGGTTTGCTTGTCCCAGCATCTGACCCTCCTCTATTCACAGCACGGGCTTGGGACCGGCCATGGCAGAGTTAAAAAAATGTTGAAAACATTATTTATTTATTCATTTATTTGTTTGAGATCCTGAGGAATCCCAATGAGCTTTTCCAAGGCCCTCCCTGACCGCAGTAGCAAATAGTTTTTACAGAGCTGGTTTCCTTGTCCCAGCATCTGACCCTCCTCTTTTCACAGCATGGGCTTGGGACCGGCCACGGCAGAGTTAAAAAATGTTGAAAACATTATTTATTTATTTAATAATTTATTTGTTTGAGATCCTGAGGAATCCCAATGAGCTTTTCCAAGGCCCTCCCTGACCGCAGTAGGAAATAGTTTTTACAGAGCTGGTTTGCTTGTCCCAGCATCTGACCCTCCTCTTTTCACAGCACGGGCTTGGGACCGGCCACGGCAGAGTTAAAAAAATGTTGAAAACATTATTTATTTATTCATTTATTTGTTTGAGATCCTGAGGAATCCCAATGAGCTTTTCCAAGGCCCTCCCTGACCGCAGTAGCAAATAGTTTTTACAGAGCTGGTTTCCTTGTCCCAGCATCTGACCCTCCTCTTTTCACAGCACGGGCTTGGGACCGGCCACAGCAGAGTTAAAAAAATGTTGAAAACATTATTTATTTATTTATTCATTTATTTGTTTGAGATCCTGAGGAATCCCAATGAGCTTTTCCAAGGCCCTCCCTGACCGCAGTAGCAAATAGTTTTTACAGAGCTGGTTTGCTTGTCCCAGCATCTGACCCTCCTCTATTCACAGCACAGGCTTGGGACCGGCCATGGCAGAGTTAAAAAATGTTGAAAACATTATTTATTTATTCATTTATTTGTTTGAGATCCTGAGGAATTCCAATGAGCTTTTCCAAGGCCCTCCCTGACCGCAGTAGCAAATAGTTTTTACAGAGCTGGTTTCCTTGTCCCAGCATCTGACCCTCCTCTTTTCACAGCACGGGCTTGGGACCGGCCACGGCAGAGTTAAAAAATGTTGAAAACATTATTTATTTATTTAATAATTTATTTGTTTGAGATTCTGAGGAATCCCAATGAGCTTTTCCAAGGCCCTCCCTGACCGCAGTAGCAAATAGTTTTTTTACAGAGCTGGTTTGCTTGTCCCAGCATCTGACCCTCTTCTTTTCACAGCACGGGCTTGGGACCGGCCACGGCAGAGTTAAAAAAATGTTGAAAACATTATTTATTTATTCATTTATTTGTTTGAGATCCTGAGGAATCCCAATGAGCTTTTCCAAGGCCCTCCCTGACCGCAGTAGCAAATAGTTTTTACAGAGCTGGTTTGCTTGTCCCAGCATCTGACCCTCCTCTTTTCACAGCACGGGCTTGGAACCGGCCACAGCAGAGTTAAAAAAATGTTGAAAACATTATTTATTTATTTATTCATTTATTTGTTTGAGATCCTGAGGAATCCCAATGAGCTTTTCCAAGGCCCTCCCTGACTGCAGTATCAATTAGTTTTTACAGAGCTGGTTTGCTTATCCCAGCATCTGACCCTCCTCTTTTCACAGCACGGGCTTGGGACCGGCCACGGCAGAGTTAAAAAAATGTTGAAAACATTATTTATTCATTTATTTGTTTGAGATCCTGAGGAATCCCAATGAGCTTTTCCAAGGCCCTCCCTGACCGCAGTAGCAAATAGTTTTTACAGAGCTGGTTTGCTTGTCCCAGCATCTGACCCTCCTCTATTCACAGCACGGGCTTGGGACCGGCCATGGCAGAGTTAAAAAATGTTGAAAACATTATTTATTTATTCATTTATTTGTTTGAGATCCTGAGGAATCCCAATGAGCTTTTCCAAGGCCCTCCCTGACCGCAGTAGCAAATAGTTTTTACAGAGCTGGTTTCCTTGTCCCAGCATCTGACCCTCCTCTTTTCACAGCACGGGCTTGGGACCGGCCACGGCAGAGTTAAAAAATGTTGAAAACATTATTTATTTATTTATTCATTTATTTGTTTGAGATCCTGAGGAATCCCAATGAGCTTTTCCAAGGCCCTCCCTGACCGCAGTAGCAAATAGTTTTTACAGAGCTGGTTTGCTTGTCCCAGCATCTGACCCTCCTCTTTTCACAGCACGGGCTTGGGACAGACCACGGCAGAGTTAAAAAAAATGTTGAAAACATTATTTATTTATTCATTTATTTGTTTGAGATCATGAGGAATCCCAATGAGCTTTTCCAAGGCCCTCCCTGACTGCACTAGCAAATAGTTTTTACAGAGCTGGTTTGCTTGTCCCAGCATCTGACCCTCCTCTTTTCACAGCACGGGCTTGGGACCGGCCACGGCAGAGTTAAAAAATGTTGAAAACATTATTTATTTATTTATTTATTCATTTATTTGTTTGAGATCCTGAGGAATCCCAATGAGCTTTTCCAAGGCCCTCCCTGACTGCAGTATCAAATAGTTTTTACAGAGCTGGTTTGCTTATCCCAGCATCTGACCCTCCTCTTTTCACAGCACGGGCTTGGGACCGGCCATGGCAGAGTTAAAAAAATGTTGAAAACATTATTTATTTATTCATTTATTTGTTTGAGATCCTGAGGAATCCCAATGAGCTTTTCCAAGGCCCTCCCTGACCGCAGTAGCAAATAGTTTTTACAGAGCTGGTTTGCTTGTCCCAGCATCTGACCCTCCTCTATTCACAGCACGGGCTTGGGACCGGCCATGGCAGAGTTAAAAAATGTTGAAAACATTATTTATTTATTTATTCATTTATTTGTTTGAGATCCTGAGGAATCCCAATGAGCTTTTCCAAGGCCCTCCCTGACCGCAGTAGCAAAAAAATTTTACAGAGCTGGTTTCCTTGTCCCAGCATCTGACCCTCCTCTTTTCACAGCACGGGCTTGGGACCGGCCACGGCAGAGTTAAAAAATGTTGAAAACATTATTTATTTATTTAATAATTTATTTGTTTGAGATCCTGAGGAATCCCAATGAGCTTTTCCAAGGCCCTCCCTGACCGCAGTAGCAAATAGTTTTTACAGAGCTGGTTTGCTTGTCCCAGCATCTGACCCTCCTCTTTTCACAGCATGGGCTTGGGACCGGCCACGGCAGAGTTAAAAAAATGTTGAAAACATTATTTATTTATTCATTTATTTGTTTGAGATCCTGAGGAATCCCAATGAGCTTTTCCAAGGCCCTCCCTGACCGCAGTAGCAAATCGTTTTTACAGAGCTGGTTTGCTTGTCCCAACATCTGACCCTCCTCTTTTCACAGCACGGGCTTGGGACCGGCCACGGCAGAGTTAAAAAATGTTGAAAACATTATTTATTTATTTATTCATTTATTTGTTTGAGATTCTGAGGAATCCCAATGAGCTTTTCCAAGGCCCTCCCTGACTGCAGTAGCAAATAGTTTTTTTTACAGAGCTGGTTTGCTTGTCCCAGCATCTGACCCTCTTCTTTTCACAGCACGGGCTTGGGATCGGCCATGGCAGAGTAAAAAAATGTTGAAAACATTATTTATTTATTCATTTATTTGTTTGAGATCCTGAGGAATCCCAATGAGCTTTTCCAAGGCCCTCCCTGACCGCAGTAGCAAATAGTTTTTACAGAGCTGGTTTGCTTGTCCCAGCATCTGACCCTCCTCTATTCACAGCACGGGCTTGGGACCGGCCATGGCAGAGTTAAAAAATGTTGAAAACATTATTTATTTATTCGTTTATTTGTTTGAGATCCTGAGGAATCCCAATGAGCTTTTCCAAGGCCCTCCCTGACCGCAGTAGCAAATAGTTTTTTTTACAGAGCTGGTTTGCTTGTCCCAGCATCTGACCCTCTTCTTTTCACAGCACGGGCTTGGGATCGGCCACGGCAGAGTTAAAAAAATGTTGAAAACATTATTTATTTATTCATTTATTTGTTTGAGATCCTGAGGAATCCCAATGAGCTTTTCCAAGGCCCTCCCTGACCGCAGTAGCAAATAGTTTTTACAGAGCTGGTTTGCTTGTCCCAGCATCTGACCCTCCTCTTTTCACAGCACGGGCTTGGGACCGGCCACGGCAGAGTTAAAAAAATGTTGAAAACATTATTTATTTATTTATTCATTTATTTGTTTGAGATCCTGAGGAATCCCAATGAGCTTTTCCAAGGCCCTCCCTGACTGCAGTATCAAATAATTTTTACAGAGCTGGTTTGCTTATCCCAGCATCTGACCCTCCTCTTTTCACAGCACGGGCTTGGGACCGGCCACGGCAGAGTTAAAAAAATGTTGAAAACATTATTTATTCATTTATTTGTTTGAGATCCTGAGGAATCCCAATGAGCTTTTCCAAGGCCCTCCCTGACCGCAGTAGCAAATAGTTTTTACAGAGCTGGTTTGCTTGTCCCAGCATCTGACCCTCCTCTATTCACAGCACGGGCTTGGGACCGGCCATGGCAGAGTTAAAAAATGTTGAAAACATTATTTATTTATTCATTTATTTGTTTGAGATCCTGAGGAATCCCAATGAGCTTTTCCAAGGCCCTCCCTGACCGCAGTAGCAAATAGTTTTTACAGAGCTGGTTTCCTTGTCCCTGCATCTGACCCTCCTCTTTTCACAGCACGGGCTTGGGACCGGCCACGGCAGAGTTAAAAAATGTTGAAAACATTATTTATTTATTTATTCATTTATTTGTTTGAGATCCTGAGGAATCCCAATGAGCTTTTCCAAGGCCCTCCCTGACCGCAGTAGCAAATAGTTTTTACAGAGCTGGTTTGCTTGTCCCAGCATCTGACCCTCCTCTTTTCACAGCACGGGCTTGGGACAGACCACGGCAGAGTTAAAAAAAATGTTGAAAACATTATTTATTTATTCATTTATTTGTTTGAGATCATGAGGAATCCCAATGAGCTTTTCCAAGGCCCTCCCTGACTGCACTAGCAAATAGTTTTTACAGAGCTGGTTTGCTTGTCCCAGCATCTGACCCTCCTCTTTTCACAGCACGGGCTTGGGACCGGCCACGGCAGAGTTAAAAAATGTTGAAAACATTATTTATTTATTTATTTATTCATTTATTTGTTTGAGATCCTGAGGAATCCCAATGAGCTTTTCCAAGGCCCTCCCTGACTGCAGTATCAAATAGTTTTTACAGAGCTGGTTTGCTTATCCCAGCATCTGACCCTCCTCTTTTCACAGCACGGGCTTGGGACCGGCCATGGCAGAGTTAAAAAAATGTTGAAAACATTATTTATTTATTCATTTATTTGTTTGAGATCCTGAGGAATCCCAATGAGCTTTTCCAAGGCCCTCCCTGACCGCAGTAGCAAATAGTTTTTACAGAGCTGGTTTGCTTGTCCCAGCATCTGACCCTCCTCTATTCACAGCACGGGCTTGGGACCGGCCATGGCAGAGTTAAAAAATGTTGAAAACATTATTTATTTATTTATTCATTTATTTGTTTGAGATCCTGAGGAATCCCAATGAGCTTTTCCAAGGCCCTCCCTGACCGCAGTAGCAAAAAATTTTTACAGAGCTGGTTTCCTTGTCCCAGCATCTGACCCTCCTCTTTTCACAGCACGGGCTTGGGACCGGCCACGGCAGAGTTAAAAAATGTTGAAAACATTATTTATTTATTTATTCATTTATTTGTTTGAGATCCTGAGGAATCCCAATGAGCTTTTCCAAGGCCCTCCCTGACTGCACTAGCAAATAGTTTTTACAGAGCTGGTTTGCTTGTCCCAGCATCTGACCCTCCTCTTTTCACAGCACGGGCTTGGGACCGGCCACGGCAGAGTTAAAAAATGTTGAAAACATTATTTATTTATTTATTCATTTATTTGTTTGAGATCCTGAGGAATCCCAATGAGCTTTTCCAAGGCCCTCCCTGACCGCAGTAGCAAATAGTTTTTACAGAGCTGGTTTGCTTGTCCCAGCATCTGACCCTCCTCTTTTCACAGCACGGGCTTGGGACCGGCCATGGCAGCGTTAAAAAAATGTTGAAAACATTATTTATTTATTCATTTATTTGTTTGAGATCCTGAGGAATCCCAATGAGCTTTTCCAAGGCCCTCCCTGACCGCAGTAGCAAATAGTTTTTACAGAGCTGGTTTGCTTGTCCCAGCATCTGACCCTCCTCTATTCACAGCACGGGCTTGGGACCGGCCATGGCAGAGTTAAAAAATGTTGAAAACATTATTTATTTATTCATTTATTTGTTTGAGATCCTGAGGAATCCCAATGAGCTTTTCCAAGGCCCTCCCTGACCGCAGTAGCAAATAGTTTTTACAGAGCTGGTTTCCTTGTCCCAGCATCTGACCCTCCTCTTTTCACAGCACGGGCTTGGGACCGGCCACGGCAGAGTTAAAAAATGTTGAAAACATTATTTATTTATTTAATAATTTATTTGTTTGAGATCCTGAGGAATCCCAATGAGCTTTTCCAAGGCCCTCCCTGACCGCAGTAGCAAATAGTTTTTACAGAGCTGGTTTGCTTGTCCCAGCATCTGACCCTCCTCTTTTCACAGCACGGGCTTGGGACCGGCCACGGCAGAGTTAAAAAAATGTTGAAAACATTATTTATTTATTCATTTATTTGTTTGAGATCCTGAGGAATCCCAATGAGCTTTTCCAAGGCCCTCCCTGACCGCAGTAGCAAATAGTTTTTACAGAGCTGGTTTGCTTGTCCCAGCATCTGACCCTCTTCTTTTCACAGCACGGGCTTGGGACCGGACACGGCAGAGTTAAAAAAATGTTGAAAACATTATTTATTTATTCATTTATTTGTTTGAGATCCTGAGGAATCCCAATGAGCTTTTCCAAGGCCCTCCCTGACCGCAGTAGCAAATAGTTTTTACAGAGCTGGTTTGCTTGTCCCAGCATCTGACCCTCCTCTATTCACAGCACGGGCTTGGGACCGGCCATGGCAGAGTTAAAAAATGTTGAAAACATTATTTATTTATTCATTTATTTGTTTGAGATCCTGAGGAATCCCAATGAGCTTTTCCAAGGCCCTCCCTGACCGCAGTAGCAAATAGTTTTTACAGAGCTGGTTTCCTTGTCCCAGCATCTGACCCTCCTCTTTTCACAGCACGGGCTTGGGACCGGCCACGGCAGAGTTAAAAAATGTTGAAAACATTATTTATTTATTTAATAATTTATTTGTTTGAGATCCTGAGGAATCCCAATGAGCTTTTCCAAGGCCCTCCCTGACCGCAGTAGCAAATAGTTTTTACAGAGCTGGTTTGCTTGTCCCAGCATCTGACCCTCCTCTTTTCACAGCACGGGCTTGGGACCGGCCACGGCAGAGTTAAAAAAATGTTGAAAACATTATTTATTTATTCATTTATTTGTTTGAGATCCTGAGGAATCCCAATGAGCTTTTCCAAGGCCCTCCCTGACCGCAGTAGCAAATAGTTTTTACAGAGCTGGTTTGCTTGTCCCAGCATCTGACCCTCTTCTTTTCACAGCACGGGCTTGGGACCGGACACGGCAGAGTTAAAAAAATGTTGAAAACATTATTTATTTATTCATTTATTTGTTTGAGATCCTGAGGAATCCCAATGAGCTTTTCCAAGGCCCTCCCTGACCGCAGTAGCAAATAGTTTTTACAGAGCTGGTTTTCTTGTCCCAGCATCTGACCCTCCTCTTTTCACAGCACGGGCTTGGGACCGGCCACGGCAGAGTTAAAAAATGTTGAAAACATTATTTATTTATTTAATAATTTATTTGTTTGAGATCCTGAGGAATCCCAATGAGCTTTTCCAAGGCCCTCCCTGACCGCAGTAGGAAATAGTTTTTGCAGAGCTGGTTTGCTTGTCCCAGCATCTGACCCTCCTCTTTTCACAGCACGGGCTTGGGACCGGCCACGGCAGAGTTAAAAAAATGTTGAAAACATTATTTATTTATTCATTTATTTGTTTGAGATCCTGAGGAATCCCAATGAGCTTTTCCAAGGCCCTCCCTGACCGCAGTAGCAAATAGTTTTTACAGAGCTGGTTTGCTTGTCCCAGCATCTGACCCTCCTCTATTCACAGCACGGGCTTGCGACCGGCCATGGCAGAGTTAAAAAATGTTGAAAACATTATTTATTCATTTATTTGTTTGAGATCCTGAGGAATCCCAATGAGCTTTTCCAAGGCCCTCCCTGACCGCAGTAGCAAATAGTTTTTACAGAGCTGGTTTCCTTGTCCCAGCATCTGACCCTCCTCTTTTCACAGCACGGGCTTGGGACCGGCCACGGCAGAGTTAAAAAATGTTGAAAACATTATTTATTTATTTATTAATTTATTTGTTTGAGATCCTGAGGAATCCCAATGAGCTTTTCCAAGGCCCTCCCTGACCGCAGTAGCAAAAAGTTTTTTTTACAGAGCTGGTTTGCTTGTCTCAGCATCTGACCCTCTTCTTTTCACAGCACGGGCTTGGGACCGGACACGGCAGAGTTAAAAAAATGTTGAAAACATTATTTATTTATTCATTTATTTGTTTGAGATCCTGAGGAATCCCAATGAGCTTTTCCAAGGCCCTCCCTGACCGCAGTAGCAAATAGTTTTTACAGAGCTGGTTTGCTTGTCCCAGCATCTGACCCTCCTCTTTTCACAGCACGGGCTTGGGACCGGCCACGGCAGAGTTAAAAAAATGTTGAAAACATTATTTATTTATTTATTCATTTATTTGTTTGAGATCCTGAGGAATCCCAATGAGCTTTTCCAAGGCCCTCCCTGACTGCAGTATCAAATAGTTTTTACAGAGCTGGTTTGCTTATCCCAGCATCTGACCCTCCTCTTTTCACAGCACGGGCTTGGGACCGGCCACGGCAGAGTTAAAAAAATGTTGAAAACATTATTTATTTATTCATTTATTTGTTTGAGATCCTGAGGAATCCCAATGAGCTTTTCCAAGGCCCTCCCTGACCGCAGTAGCAAATAGTTTTTACAGAGCTGGTTTGCTTGTCCCAGCATCTGACCCTCCTCTATTCACAGCACGGGCTTGGGACCGGCCATGGCAGAGTTAAAAAATGTTGAAAACATTATTTATTTATTCATTTATTTGTTTGAGATCCTGAGGAATCCCAATGAGCTTTTCCAAGGCCCTCCCTGACTGCAGTAGCAAATAGTTTTTACAGAGCTGGTTTCCTTGTCCCAGCATCTGACCCTCCTCTTTTCACAGCACGGGCTTGGGACCGGCCACGGCAGAGTTAAAAAATGTTGAAAACATTATTTATTTATTTATTAATTTATTTGTTTGAGATCCTGAGGAATCCCAATGAGCTTTTCCAAGGCCCTTCCTGACCGCAGTAGCAAATCGTTTTTACAGAGCTGGTTTGCTTGTCCCAGCATCTGACCCTCCTCTTTTCACAGCACGGGCTTGGGACCGGCGACGGCAGAGTTAAAAAATGTTGAAAACATTATTTATTTATTTGTTTGAGATCCTGAGGAATCCCAATGAGCTTTTCCAAGGCACTCCCTGACCTCAGTAGAAAATAGTTTTTACAGAGCTGGTTTGCTTGTCCCAGCATCTGACCCTCCTCTTTTCACAGCACGGGCTTGGGACCGGCCACGGCAGAGTTAAAAAAATGTTGAAAACATTATTTATTTATTCATTTATTTGTTTGAGATCCTGAGGAATCCCAATGAGCTTTTCCAAGGCCCTCCCTGACCGCAGTAGCAAATAGTTTTTACAGAGCTGGTTTGCTTGTCCCAACATCTGACCCTCCTCTTTTCACAGCACGGGCTTGGGACCGGCCACGGCAGAGTTAAAAAATGTTGAAAACATTATTTATTTATTTATTCATTTATTTGTTTGAGATTCTGAGGAATCCCAATGAGCTTTTCCAAGGCCCTCCCTTACCGCAGTAGCAAATATTTTTTTTACAGAGCTGGTTTGCTTGTCCCAGCAACTGACCCCCTTCTTTTCACAGCACGGGCTTTGGACCGGCCACGGCAGAGTTAAAAAAATGTTGAAAACCTTATTTATTTATTCATTTATTTGTTTGAGATCCTGAGGAATCCCAATGAGCTTTTCCAAGGCCCTCCCTGACCGCAGTAGCAAATAGTTTTTACAGAGCTGGTTTGCTTGTCCCAGCATCTGACCCTCCTCTTTTCACAGCACGGGCTTGGGACCGGCCACGGCAGAGTTAAAAAAATGTTGAAAACATTATTTATTTATTTATTCATTTATTTGTTTGAGATCCTGAGGAATCCCAATGAGCTTTTCCAAGGCCCTCCCTGACCGCAGTAGCAAATAGTTTTTACAGAGCTGGTTTGCTTGTCCCAGCATCTGACCCTCCTCTTTTCACAGCACGGGCTTGGGACTGGCCACGGCAGAGTTAAAAAAATGTTGAAAACATTATTTATTTATTCATTTATTTGTTTGAGATCCTGAGGAATCCCAATGAGCTTTTCCAAGGCCCTCCCTGACCGCAGTAGCAAATCGTTTTTACAGAGCTGGTTTGCTTGTCCCAACATCTGACCCTCCTCTTTTCACAGCACGGACTTGGGACCGGCCACGGCAGAGTTAAAAAATGTTGAAGACATTATTTATTTATTTATTCATTTATTTGTTTGAGATTCTGAGGAATCCCAATGAGCTTTTCCAAGGCCCTCCCTGACCGCAGTAGCAAATAGTTTTTTTTACAGAGCTGGTTTGCTTGTCCCAGCATCTGACCCTCTTCTTTTCACAGCACGGGCTTGGGACCGGACACGGCAGAGTTAAAAAAATGTTGAAAACATTATTTATTTATTCATTTATTTGTTTGAGATCCTGAGGAATCCCAATGAGCTTTTCCAAGGCCCTCCCTGACCGCAGTAGCAAATAGTTTTTACAGAGCTGGTTTGCTTGTCCCAGCATCTGACCCGCCTCTATTCACAGCACGGGCTTGGGACCGGCCATGGCAGAGTTAAAAAATGTTGAAAACATTATTTATTTATTTATTAATTTATTTGTTTGAGATCCTGAGGAATCCCAATGAGCTTTTCCAAGGCCCTCCCTGACCGCAGTAGCAAATAGTTTTTACAGAGCTGGTTTGCTTGTCCCAGCATCTGACCCTCCTCTTTTCACAGCATGGGCTTGGGACCAGCGACGGCAGAGTTAAAAAATGTTGAAAACATTATTTATTTATTTGTTTGAGATCCTGAGGAATCCCAATGAGCTTTTCCAAAGCACTCCCTGACCTCAGTAGAAAATAGTTTTTACAGAACTGGTTTGCTTGTCCCAGCATCTGACCCTCCTCTTTTCACAGCACGGGCTTGGGACCGGCCACGGCAGAGTTAAAAAAATGTTGAAAACATTATTTATTTATTCATTTATTTGTTTGAGATCCTGAGGAATCCCAATGAGCTTTTCCAAGGCCCTCCCTGACCGCAGTAGCAAATAGTTTTTACAGAGCTGGTTTGCTTGTCCCAGCATCTGACCCTCCTCTTTTCACAGCACGGGCTTGGGACTGGCCACGGCAGAGTTAAAAAAATGTTGAAAACATTATTTATTTATTCATTTATTTGTTTGAGATCCTGAGGAATCCCAATGAGCTTTTCCAAGGCCCTCCCTGACCGCAGTAGCAAATCGTTTTTACAGAGCTGGTTTGCTTGTCCCAACATCTGACCCTCCTCTTTTCACAGCACGGACTTGGGACCGGCCACGGCAGAGTTAAAAAATGTTGAAGACATTATTTATTTATTTATTCATTTATTTGTTTGAGATTCTGAGGAATCCCAATGAGCTTTTCCAAGGCCCTCCCTGACCGCAGTAGCAAATAGTTTTTTTTACAGAGCTGGTTTGCTTGTCCCAGCATCTGACCCTCTTCTTTTCACAGCACGGGCTTGGGACCGGACACGGCAGAGTTAAAAAAATGTTGAAAACATTATTTATTTATTCATTTATTTGTTTGAGATCCTGAGGAATCCCAATGAGCTTTTCCAAGGCCCTCCCTGACCGCAGTAGCAAATAGTTTTTACAGAGCTGGTTTGCTTGTCCCAGCATCTGACCCTCCTCTTTTCACAGCACGGGCTTGGGACCGGCCACAGCAGAGTTAAAAAAATGTTGAAAACATTATTTATTTATTTATTCATTTATTTGTTTGAGATCCTGAGGAATCCCAATGAGCTTTTCCAAGGCCCTCCCTGACTGCAGTATCAAATAGTTTTTACAGAGCTGGTTTGCTTATCCCAGCATCTGACCCTCCTATTTTCACAGCACGGGCTTGGGACCGGCCACGGCAGAGTTAAAAAAATGTTGAAAACATTATTTATTTATTCATTTATTTGTTTGAGATCCTGAGGAATCCCAATGAGCTTTTCCAAGGCCCTCCCTGACCGCAGTAGCAAATAGTTTTTACAGAGCTGGTTTGCTTGTCCCAGCATCTGACCCGCCTCTATTCACAGCACGGGCTTGGGACCGGCCATGGCAGAGTTAAAAAATGTTGAAAACATTATTTATTTATTTATTAATTTATTTGTTTGAGATCCTGAGGAATCCCAATGAGCTTTTCCAAGGCCCTCCCTGACCGCAGTAGCAAATAGTTTTTACAGAGCTGGTTTGCTTGTCCCAGCATCTGACCCTCCTCTTTTCACAGCACGGGCTTGGGACCAGCGACGGCAGAGTTAAAAAATGTTGAAAACATTATTTATTTATTTGTTTGAGATCCTGAGGAATCCCAATGAGCTTTTCCAAAGCACTCCCTGACCTCAGTAGAAAATAGTTTTTACAGAACTGGTTTGCTTGTCCCAGCATCTGACCCTCCTCTTTTCACAGCACGGGCTTGGGACCGGCCACGGCAGAGTTAAAAAAATGTTGAAAACATTATTTATTTATTCATTTATTTGTTTGAGATCCTGAGGAATCCCAATGAGCTTTTCCAAGGCCCTCCCTGACCGCAGTAGCAAATAGTTTTTACAGAGCTGGTTTGCTTGTCCCAGCATCTGACCCTCCTCTTTTCACAGCACGGGCTTGGGACTGGCCACGGCAGAGTTAAAAAAATGTTGAAAACATTATTTATTTATTCATTTATTTGTTTGAGATCCTGAGGAATCCCAATGAGCTTTTCCAAGGCCCTCCCTGACCGCAGTAGCAAATCGTTTTTACAGAGCTGGTTTGCTTGTCCCAACATCTGACCCTCCTCTTTTCACAGCACGGACTTGGGACCGGCCACGGCAGAGTTAAAAAATGTTGAAGACATTATTTATTTATTTATTCATTTATTTGTTTGAGATTCTGAGGAATCCCAATGAGCTTTTCCAAGGCCCTCCCTGACCGCAGTAGCAAATAGTTTTTTTTACAGAGCTGGTTTGCTTGTCCCAGCATCTGACCCTCTTCTTTTCACAGCACGGGCTTGGGACCGGACACGGCAGAGTTAAAAAAATGTTGAAAACATTATTTATTTATTCATTTATTTGTTTGAGATCCTGAGGAATCCCAATGAGCTTTTCCAAGGCCCTCCCTGACCGCAGTAGCAAATAGTTTTTACAGAGCTGGTTTGCTTGTCCCAGCATCTGACCCTCCTCTTTTCACAGCACGGGCTTGGGACCGGCCACGGCAGAGTTAAAAAAATGTTGAAAACATTATTTATTTATTCATTTATTTGTTTGAGATCCTGAGGAATCCCAATGAGCTTTTCCAAGGCCCTCCCTGACTGCAGTATCAAATAGTTTTTACAGAGCTGGTTTGCTTATCCCAGCATCTGACCCTCCTATTTTCACAGCACGGGCTTGGGACCGGCCACGGCAGAGTTAAAAAAATGTTGAAAACATTATTTATTTATTTATTCATTTATTTGTTTGAGATCCTGAGGAATCCCAATGAGCTTTTCCAAGGCCCTCCCTGACTGCAGTATCAAATAGTTTTTACAGAGCTGGTTTGCTTATCCCAGCATCTGACCCTCCTATTTTCACAGCACGGGCTTGGGACCGGCCACGGCAGAGTTAAAAAAATGTTGAAAACATTATTTATTTATTCATTTATTTGTTTGAGATCCTGAGGAATCCCAATGAGCTTTTCCAAGGCCCTCCCTGACCGCAGTAGCAAATAGTTTTTACAGAGCTGGTTTGCTTGTCCCAGCATCTGACCCGCCTCTATTCACAGCACGGGCTTGGGACCGGCCATGGCAGAGTTAAAAAATGTTGAAAACATTATTTATTTATTTATTAATTTATTTGTTTGAGATCCTGAGGAATCCCAATGAGCTTTTCCAAGGCCCTCCCTGACCGCAGTAGCAAATAGTTTTTACAGAGCTGGTTTGCTTGTCCCAGCATCTGACCCTCCTCTTTTCACAGCACGGGCTTGGGACCAGCGACGGCAGAGTTAAAAAATGTTGAAAACATTATTTATTTATTTGTTTGAGATCCTGAGGAATCCCAATGAGCTTTTCCAAAGCACTCCCTGACCTCAGTAGAAAATAGTTTTTACAGAACTGGTTTGCTTGTCCCAGCATCTGACCCTCCTCTTTTCACAGCACGGGCTTGGGACCGGCCACGGCAGAGTTAAAAAAATGTTGAAAACATTATTTATTTATTCATTTATTTGTTTGAGATCCTGAGGAATCCCAATGAGCTTTTCCAAGGCCCTCCCTGACCGCAGTAGCAAATAGTTTTTACAGAGCTGGTTTGCTTGTCCCAACATCTGACCCTCCTCTTTTCACAGCATGGGCTTGGGACCGGCCACGGCAGAGTTAAAAAATGTTGAAAACATTATTTATTTATTTATTCATTTATTTATTTGAGATTCTGAGGAATCCCAATGAGCTTTTCCAAGGCCCTCCCTTACCGCAGTAGCAAATATTTTTTTTACAGAGCTAGTTTGCTTGTCCCAGCATCTGACCCCCTTCTTTTAACAGCACGGGCTTTGGACCGGCCACGGCAGAGTTAAAAAAATGTTGAAAACCTTATTTATTTATTCATTTATTTGTTTGAGATCCTGAGGAATCCCAATGAGCTTTTCCAAGGCCCTCCCTGACCGCAGTAGCAAATAGTTTTTACAGAGCTGGTTTGCTTGTCCCAGCATCTGACCCTCCTCTTTTCACAGCACGGGCTTGGGACCGGCCACGGCAGAGTTAAAAAAATGTTGAAAACATTATTTATTTATTTATTCATTTATTTGTTTGAGATCCTGAGGAATCCCAATGAGCTTTTCCAAGGCCCTCCCTGACTGCAGTATCAAATAGTTTTTACAGAGCTGGTTTGCTTATCCCAGCATCTGACCCTCCTCTTTTCACAGCACGGGCTTGGGACCGGCCACGGCAGAGTTAAAAAAATGTTGAAAACATTATTTATTTATTCATTTATTTGTTTGAGATCCTGAGGAATCCCAATGAGCTTTTCCAAGGCCCTCCCTGACCGCAGTAGCAAATAGTTTTTACAGAGCTGGTTTGCTTGTCCCAGCATCTGACCCTCCTCTATTCACAGCACGGGCTTGGGACCGGCCATGGCAGAGTTAAAAAATGTTGAAAACATTATTTATTTATTCATTTATTTGTTTGAGATCCTGAGGAATCCCAATGAGCTTTTCCAAGGCCCTCCCTGACCGCAGTAGCAAATAGTTTTTACAGAGCTGGTTTCCTTGTCCCAGCATCTGACCCTCCTCTTTTCACAGCACGGGCTTGGGACCGGCCACGGCAGAGTTAAAAAATGTTGAAAACATTATTTATTTATTTATTAATTTATTTGTTTGAGATCCTGAGGAATCCCAATGAGCTTTTCCAAGGCCCTCCCTGACCGCAGTAGCAAATAGTTTTTACAGAGCTGGTTTGCTTGTCCCAGCATCTGACCCTCCTCTTTTCACAGCACGGGATTGGGACCGGCGACGGCAGAGTTAAAAAATGTTGAAAACATTATTTATTTATTTGTTTGAGATCCTGAGGAATCCCAATGAGCTTTTCCAAAGCACTCCCTGACCTCAGTAGAAAATAGTTTTTACAGAGCTGGTTTGCTTGTCCCAGCATCTGACCCTCCTCTTTTCACAGCACGGGCTTGGGACTGGCCACGGCAGAGTTAAAAAAATGTTGAAAACATTATTTATTTATTCATTTATTTGTTTGAGATCCTGAGGAATCCCAATGAGCTTTTCCAAGGCCCTCCCTGACCGCAGTAGCAAATAGTTTTTACAGAGCTGGTTTGCTTGTCCCAACATCTGACCCTCCTCTTTTCACAGCACGGGCTTGGGACCGGCCACGGCAGAGTTAAAAAATGTTGAAAACATTATTTATTTATTTATTCATTTATTTGTTTGAGATTCTGAGGAATCCCAATGAGCTTTTCCAAGGCCCTCCCTTACCGCAGTAGCAAATATTTTTTTTACAGAGCTGGTTTGCTTGTCCCAGCATCTGACCCCCTTCTTTTCACAGCACGGGCTTTGGACCGGCCACGGCAGAGTTAAAAAAATGTTGAAAACCTTATTTATTTATTCATTTATTTGTTTGAGATCCTGAGGAATCCCAATGAGCTTTTCCAAGGCCCTCCCTGACCGCAGTAGCAAATAGTTTTTACAGAGCTGGTTTGCTTGTCCCAGCATCTGACCCTCCTCTTTTCACAGCACGGGCTTGGGACCGGCCACGGCAGAGTTAAAAAAATGTTGAAAACATTATTTATTTATTTATTCATTTATTTGTTTGAGATCCTGAGGAATCCCAATGAGCTTTTCCAAGGCCCTCCCTGACTGCAGTATCAAATAGTTTTTACAGAGCTGGTTTGCTTATCCCAGCATCTGACCCTCCTCTTTTCACAGCACGGGCTTGGGACCGGCCACGGCAGAGTTAAAAAAATGTTGAAAACATTATTTATTTATTCATTTATTTGTTTGAGATCCTGAGGAATCCCAATGAGCTTTTCCAAGGCCCTCCCTGACCGCAGTAGCAAATAGTTTTTACAGAGCTGGTTTACTTGTCCCAGCATCTGACCCTCCTCTATTCACAGCACGGGCTTGGGACCGGCCATGGCAGAGTTAAAAAATGTTGAAAACATTATTTATTTATTCATTTATTTGTTTGAGATCCTGAGGAATCCCAATGAGCTTTTCCAAGGCCCTCCCTGACCGCAGTAGCAAATAGTTTTTACAGAGCTGGTTTGCTTGTCCCAGCATCTGACCCTCCTCTTTTCACAGCACGGGCTTGGGACCGGCCACGGCAGAGTTAAAAAAATGTTGAAAACATTATTTATTTATTTAATAATTTATTTGTTTGAGATCCTGAGGAATCCCAATGAGCTTTTCCAAGGCCCTCCCTGACCGCAGTAGCAAATAGTTTTTACAGAGCTGGTTTGCTTGTCCCAGCATCTGACCCTCCTCTTTTCACAGCACGGGCTTGGGACCGGCCACGGCAGAGCTAAAAAAATGTTGAAAACATTATTAATTTATTCATTTATTTGTTTGAGATCCTGAGGAATCCCAATGAGCTTTTCCAAGGCCCTCCTTGACCGCAGTAGCAAATCGTTTTTACAGAGCTGGTTTGCTTGTCCCAACATCTGACCCTCCTCTTTTCACAGCACGGGCTTGGGACCGGCCACGGCAGAGTTAAAAAATGTTGAAAACATTATTTATTTATTTATTCATTTATTTGTTTGAGATTCTGAGGAATCCCAATGAGCTTTTCCAAGGCCCTCCCTGACCGCAGTAGCAAATAGTTTTTTTTACAGAGCTGGTTTGCTTGTCCCAGCATCTGACCCTCTTCTTTTCACAGCACGGGCTTGGGACCGGACACGGCAGAGTTAAAAAAATGTTGAAAACATTATTTATTTATTCATTTATTTGTTTGAGATCCTGAGGAATCCCAATGAGCTTTTCCAAGGCCCTCCCTGACCGCAGTAGCAAATAGTTTTTACAGAGCTGGTTTGCTTGTCCCAGCATCTGACCCTCCTCTTTTCACAGCACGGGCTTGGGACCGGCCACGGCAGAGTTAAAAAAATGTTGAAAACATTATTTATTTATTTATTCATTTATTTGTTTGAGATCCTGAGGAATCCCAATGAGCTGTTCCAAGGCCCTCCCTGACCGCAGTAGCAAATAGTTTTTACAGAGCTGGTTTGCTTGTCCCAGCATCTGACCCTCCTCAATTCACAGCACGGGCTTGGGACTGGCCATGGCAGAGTTAAAAAATGTTGAAAACATTATTTATTCATTTATTTGTTTGAGATCCTGAGGAATCCCAATGAGCTTTTCCAAGGCCCTCCCTGACCGCAGTAGCAAATAGTTTTTACAGAGCTGGTTTCCTTGTCCCAGCATCTGACCCTCCTCTTTTCACAGCACGGGCTTGGGACCGGCCACGGCAGAGTTAAAAAATGTTGAAAACATTATTTATTTATTTATTAATTTATTTGTTTGAGATCCTGAGGAATCCCAATGAGCTTTTCCAAGGCCCTCCCTGACCGCAGTAGCAAAAAGTTTTTTTTACAGAGCTGGTTTGCTTGTCCCAGCATCTGACCCTCTTCTTTTCACAGCACGGGCTTGGGACCGGACACGGCAGAGTTAAAAAAATGTTGAAAACATTATTTATTTATTCATTTATTTGTTTGAGATCCTGAGGAATCCCAATGAGCTTTTCCAAGGCCCTCCCTGACCGCAGTAGCAAATAGTTTTTACAGAGCTGGTTTGCTTGTCCCAGCATCTGACCCTCCTCTTTTCACAGCACGGGCTTGGGACCGGCCATGGCAGCGTTAAAAAAATGTTGAAAACATTATTTATTTATTCATTTATTTGTTTGAGATCCTGAGGAATCCCAATGAGCTTTTCCAAGGCCCTCCCTGACCGCAGTAGCAAATAGTTTTTACAGAGCTGGTTTGCTTGTCCCAGCATCTGACCCTCCTCTATTCACAGCAAGGGCTTGGGACCGGCCATGGCAGAGTTAAAAAAATGTTGAAAACATTATTTATTCATTTATTTGTTTGAGATCCTGAGGAATCCCAATGAGCTTTTCCAAGGCCCTCCCTGACCGCAGTAGCAAATAGTTTTTACAGAGCTGGTTTCCTTGTCCCAGCATCTGACCCTCCTCTTTTCACAGCACGGGCTTGGGACCGGCCACGGCAGAGTTAAAAAATGTTGAAAACATTATTTATTTATTTAATAATTTATTTGTTTGAGATCCTGAGGAATCCCAATGAGCTTTTCCAAGGCCCTCCCTGACCGCAGTAGGAAATAGTTTTTACAGAGCTGGTTTGCTTGTCCCAGCATCTGACCCTCCTCTTTTCACAGCACGGGCTTGGGACCGGCCACGGCAGAGTTAAAAAAATGTTGAAAACATTATTTATTTATTCATTTATTTGTTTGAGATCCTGAGGAATCCCAATGAGATTTTCCAAGGCCCTCCCTGACCGCAGTAGCAAATAGTTTTTACAGAGCTGGTTTGCTTGTCCCAGCATCTGACCCTCCTCTATTCACAGCACGGGCTTGGGACCGGCCATGGCAGAGTTAAAAAATGTTGAAAACATTATTTATTCATTTATTTGTTTGAGATCCTGAGGAATCCCAATGAGCTTTTCCAAGGCCCTCCCTGACCGCAGTAGCAAATAGTTTTTACAGAGCTGGTTTCCTTGTCCCAGCATCTGACCCTCCTCTTTTCACAGCACGGGCTTGGGACCGTCCACAGCAGAGTTAAAAAAATGTTGAAAACATTATTTATTTATTTATTCATTTATTTGTTTGAGATCCTGAGGAATCCCAATGAGCTTTTCCAAGGCCCTCCCTGACCGCAGTAGCAAATAGTTTTTACAGAGCTGGTTTGCTTGTCCCAGCATCTGACCCTCCTCTATTCACAGCACAGGCTTGGGACCGGCCATGGCAGAGTTAAAAAATGTTGAAAACATTATTTATTTATTCATTTATTTGTTTGAGATCCTGAGGAATTCCAATGAGCTTTTCCAAGGCCCTCCCTGAACGCAGTAGCAAATAGTTTTTACAGAGCTGGTTTCCTTGTCCCAGCATCTGACCCTCCTCTTTTCACAGCACGGGCTTGGGACCGGCCACGGCAGAGTTAAAAAATGTTGAAAACATTATTTATTTATTTAATAATTTATTTGTTTGAGATTCTGAGGAATCCCAATGAGCTTTTCCAAGGCCCTCCCTGACCGCAGTAGCAAATAGTTTTTTTTACAGAGCTGGTTTGCTTGTCCCAGCATCTGACCCTCTTCTTTTCACAGCACGGGCTTGGGACCGGCCACGGCAGAGTTAAAAAAATGTTGAAAACATTATTTATTTATTCATTTATTTGTTTGAGATCCTGAGGAATCCCAATGAGCTTTTCCAAGGCCCTCCCTGACCGCAGTAGCAAATAGTTTTTACAGAGCTGGTTTGCTTGTCCCAGCATCTGACCCT
The DNA here is from genome assembly GCF_965119305.1 of Pelophylax lessonae. Taxonomy (NCBI): domain Eukaryota; kingdom Metazoa; phylum Chordata; class Amphibia; order Anura; family Ranidae; genus Pelophylax; species Pelophylax lessonae. The sequence goes on from NW_028119836.1 coordinate 61,411, forward strand.
CCTCTTTTCACAGCACGGGCTTGGAACCGGCCACGGCAGAGTTAAAAAAATGTTGAAAACATTATTTATTTATTTATTCATTTATTTGTTTGAGATCCTGAGGAATCCCAATGAGCTTTTCCAAGGCCCTCCCTGACTGCAGTATCAAATAGTTTTTACAGAGCTGGTTTGCTTATCCCAGCATCTGACCCTCCTCTTTTCACAGCACGGGCTTGGGACCGGCCACGGCAGAGTTAAAAAAATGTTGAAAACATTATTTATTCATTTATTTGTTTGAGATCCTGAGGAATCCCAATGAGCTTTTCCAAGGCCCTCCCTGACCGCAGTAGCAAATAGTTTTTACAGAGCTGGTTTGCTTGTCCCAGCATCTGACCCTCCTCTATTCACAGCACGGGCTTGGGACCGGCCATGGCAGAGTTAAAAAATGTTGAAAACATTATTTATTTATTCATTTATTTGTTTGAGATCCTGAGGAATCCCAATGAGCTTTTCCAAGGCCCTCCCTGACCGCAGTAGCAAATAGTTTTTACAGAGCTGGTTTCCTTGTCCCAGCATCTGACCCTCCTCTTTTCACAGCACGGGCTTGGGACCGGCCACGGCAGAGTTAAAAAATGTTGAAAACATTATTTATTTATTTATTCATTTATTTGTTTGAGATCCTGAGGAATCCCAATGAGCTTTTCCAAGGCCCTCCCTGACCGCAGTAGCAAATAGTTTTTACAGAGCTGGTTTGCTTGTCCCAGCATCTGACCCTCCTCTTTTCACAGCACGGGCTTGGGACAGACCACGGCAGAGTTAAAAAAAATGTTGAAAACATTATTTATTTATTCATTTATTTGTTTGAGATCATGAGGAATCCCAATGAGCTTTTCCAAGGCCCTCCCTGACTGCACTAGCAAATAGTTTTTACAGAGCTGGTTTGCTTGTCCCAGCATCTGACCCTCCTCTTTTCACAGCACGGGCTTGGGACCGGCCACGGCAGAGTTAAAAAATGTTGAAAACATTATTTATTTATTTATTTATTCATTTATTTGTTTGAGATCCTGAGGAATCCCAATGAGCTTTTCCAAGGCCCTCCCTGACTGCAGTATCAAATAGTTTTTACAGAGCTGGTTTGCTTATCCCAGCATCTGACCCTCCTCTTTTCACAGCACGGGCTTGGGACCGGCCATGGCAGAGTTAAAAAAATGTTGAAAACATTATTTATTTATTCATTTATTTGTTTGAGATCCTGAGGAATCCCAATGAGCTTTTCCAAGGCCCTCCCTGACCGCAGTAGCAAATAGTTTTTACAGAGCTGGTTTGCTTGTCCCAGCATCTGACCCTCCTCTATTCACAGCACGGGCTTGGGACCGGCCATGGCAGAGTTAAAAAATGTTGAAAACATTATTTATTTATTTATTCATTTATTTGTTTGAGATCCTGAGGAATCCCAATGAGCTTTTCCAAGGCCCTCCCTGACCGCAGTAGCAAATAGTTTTTACAGAGCTGGTTTGCTTGTCCCAGCATCTGACCCTCCTCTTTTCACAGCATGGGCTTGGGACCGGCCACGGCAGAGTTAAAAAAATGTTGAAAACATTATTTATTTATTCATTTATTTGTTTGAGATCCTGAGGAATCCCAATGAGCTTTTCCAAGGCCCTCCCTGACCGCAGTAGCAAATCGTTTTTACAGAGCTGGTTTGCTTGTCCCAACATCTGACCCTCCTCTTTTCACAGCACGGGCTTGGGACCGGCCACGGCAGAGTTAAAAAATGTTGAAAACATTATTTATTTATTTATTCATTTATTTGTTTGAGATTCTGAGGAATCCCAATGAGCTTTTCCAAGGCCCTCCCTGACTGCAGTAGCAAATAGTTTTTTTTACAGAGCTGGTTTGCTTGTCCCAGCATCTGACCCTCTTCTTTTCACAGCACGGGCTTGGGATCGGCCATGGCAGAGTTAAAAAATGTTGAAAACATTATTTATTTATTCATTTATTTGTTTGAGATGCTGAGGAATCCCAATGAGCTTTTCCAAGGCCCTCCCTGACCGCAGTAGCAAATAGTTTTTACAGAGCTGGTTTGCTTGTCCCAGCATCTGACCCTCCTCTATTCACAGCACGGGCTTGGGACCGGCCATGGCAGAGTTAAAAAATGTTGAAAACATTATTTATTTATTCGTTTATTTGTTTGAGATCCTGAGGAATCCCAATGAGCTTTTCCAAGGCCCTCCCTGACCGCAGTAGCAAATAGTTTTTTTTACAGAGCTGGTTTGCTTGTCCCAGCATCTGACCCTCTTCTTTTCACAGCACGGGCTTGGGATCGGCCACGGCAGAGTTAAAAAAATGTTGAAAACATTATTTATTTATTCATTTATTTGTTTGAGATCCTGAGGAATCCCAATGAGCTTTTCCAAGGCCCTCCCTGACCGCAGTAGCAAATAGTTTTTACAGAGCTGGTTTGCTTGTCCCAGCATCTGACCCTCCTCTTTTCACAGCACGGGCTTGGGACCGGCCACGGCAGAGTTAAAAAAATGTTGAAAACATTATTTATTTATTTATTCATTTATTTGTTTGAGATCCTGAGGAATCCCAATGAGCTTTTCCAAGGCCCTCCCTGACTGCAGTATCAAATAGTTTTTACAGAGCTGGTTTGCTTATCCCAGCATCTGACCCTCCTCTTTTCACAGCACGGGCTTGGGACCGGCCACGGCAGAGTTAAAAAAATGTTGAAAACATTATTTATTCATTTATTTGTTTGAGATCCTGAGGAATCCCAATGAGCTTTTCCAAGGCCCTCCCTGACCGCAGTAGCAAATAGTTTTTACAGAGCTGGTTTGCTTGTCCCAGCATCTGACCCTCCTCTATTCACAGCACGGGCTTGGGACCGGCCATGGCAGAGTTAAAAAATGTTGAAAACATTATTTATTTATTCATTTATTTGTTTGAGATCCTGAGGAATCCCAATGAGCTTTTCCAAGGCCCTCCCTGACCGCAGTAGCAAATAGTTTTTACAGAGCTGGTTTCCTTGTCCCTGCATCTGACCCTCCTCTTTTCACAGCACGGGCTTGGGACCGGCCACGGCAGAGTTAAAAAATGTTGAAAACATTATTTATTTATTTATTCATTTATTTGTTTGAGATCCTGAGGAATCCCAATGAGCTTTTCCAAGGCCCTCCCTGACCGCAGTAGCAAATAGTTTTTACAGAGCTGGTTTGCTTGTCCCAGCATCTGACCCTCCTCTTTTCACAGCACGGGCTTGGGACAGACCACGGCAGAGTTAAAAAAAATGTTGAAAACATTATTTATTTATTCATTTATTTGTTTGAGATCATGAGGAATCCCAATGAGCTTTTCCAAGGCCCTCCCTGACTGCACTAGCAAATAGTTTTTACAGAGCTGGTTTGCTTGTCCCAGCATCTGACCCTCCTCTTTTCACAGCACGGGCTTGGGACCGGCCACGGCAGAGTTAAAAAATGTTGAAAACATTATTTATTTATTTATTTATTCATTTATTTGTTTGAGATCCTGAGGAATCCCAATGAGCTTTTCCAAGGCCCTCCCTGACTGCAGTATCAAATAGTTTTTACAGAGCTGGTTTGCTTATCCCAGCATCTGACCCTCCTCTTTTCACAGCACGGGCTTGGGACCGGCCATGGCAGAGTTAAAAAAATGTTGAAAACATTATTTATTTATTCATTTATTTGTTTGAGATCCTGAGGAATCCCAATGAGCTTTTCCAAGGCCCTCCCTGACCGCAGTAGCAAATAGTTTTTACAGAGCTGGTTTGCTTGTCCCAGCATCTGACCCTCCTCTATTCACAGCACGGGCTTGGGACCGGCCATGGCAGAGTTAAAAAATGTTGAAAACATTATTTATTTATTTATTCATTTATTTGTTTGAGATCCTGAGGAATCCCAATGAGCTTTTCCAAGGCCCTCCCTGACCGCAGTAGCAAATAGTTTTTACAGAGCTGGTTTCCTTGTCCCAGCATCTGACCCTCCTCTTTTCACAGCACGGGCTTGGGACCGGCCACGGCAGAGTTAAAAAATGTTGAAAACATTATTTATTTATTTAATAATTTATTTGTTTGAGATCCTGAGGAATCCCAATGAGCTTTTCCAAGGCCCTCCCTGACCGCAGTAGGAAATAGTTTTTACAGAGCTGGTTTGCTTGTCCCAGCATCTGACCCTCCTCTTTTCACAGCACGGGCTTGGGACAGACCACGGCAGAGTTAAAAAAAATGTTGAAAACATTATTTATTTATTCATTTATTTGTTTGAGATCATGAGGAATCCCAATGAGCTTTTCCAAGGCCCTCCCTGACTGCACTAGCAAATAGTTTTTACAGAGCTGGTTTGCTTGTCCCAGCATCTGACCCTCCTCTTTTCACAGCACGGGCTTGGGACCGGCCACGGCAGAGTTAAAAAATGTTGAAAACATTATTTATTTATTTATTTATTCATTTATTTGTTTGAGATCCTGAGGAATCCCAATGAGCTTTTCCAAGGCCCTCCCTGACTGCAGTATCAAATAGTTTTTACAGAGCTGGTTTGCTTATCCCAGCATCTGACCCTCCTCTTTTCACAGCACGGGCTTGGGACCGGCCATGGCAGAGTTAAAAAAATGTTGAAAACATTATTTATTTATTCATTTATTTGTTTGAGATCCTGAGGAATCCCAATGAGCTTTTCCAAGGCCCTCCCTGACCGCAGTAGCAAATAGTTTTTACAGAGCTGGTTTGCTTGTCCCAGCATCTGACCCTCCTCTATTCACAGCACGGGCTTGGGACCGGCCATGGCAGAGTTAAAAAATGTTGAAAACATTATTTATTTATTTATTCATTTATTTGTTTGAGATCCTGAGGAATCCCAATGAGCTTTTCCAAGGCCCTCCCTGACCGCAGTAGCAAATAGTTTTTACAGAGCTGGTTTGCTTGTCCCAGCATCTGACCCTCCTCTTTTCACAGCATGGGCTTGGGACCGGCCACGGCAGAGTTAAAAAAATGTTGAAAACATTATTTATTTATTCATTTATTTGTTTGAGATCCTGAGGAATCCCAATGAGCTTTTCCAAGGCCCTCCCTGACCGCAGTAGCAAATCGTTTTTACAGAGCTGGTTTGCTTGTCCCAACATCTGACCCTCCTCTTTTCACAGCACGGGCTTGGGACCGGCCACGGCAGAGTTAAAAAATGTTGAAAACATTATTTATTTATTTATTCATTTATTTGTTTGAGATTCTGAGGAATCCCAATGAGCTTTTCCAAGGCCCTCCCTGACTGCAGTAGCAAATAGTTTTTTTTACAGAGCTGGTTTGCTTGTCCCAGCATCTGACCCTCTTCTTTTCACAGCACGGGCTTGGGATCGGCCATGGCAGAGTTAAAAAATGTTGAAAACATTATTTATTTATTCATTTATTTGTTTGAGATGCTGAGGAATCCCAATGAGCTTTTCCAAGGCCCTCCCTGACCGCAGTAGCAAATAGTTTTTACAGAGCTGGTTTGCTTGTCCCAGCATCTGACCCTCCTCTATTCACAGCACGGGCTTGGGACCGGCCATGGCAGAGTTAAAAAATGTTGAAAACATTATTTATTTATTCGTTTATTTGTTTGAGATCCTGAGGAATCCCAATGAGCTTTTCCAAGGCCCTCCCTGACCGCAGTAGCAAATAGTTTTTTTTACAGAGCTGGTTTGCTTGTCCCAGCATCTGACCCTCTTCTTTTCACAGCACGGGCTTGGGATCGGCCACGGCAGAGTTAAAAAAATGTTGAAAACATTATTTATTTATTCATTTATTTGTTTGAGATCCTGAGGAATCCCAATGAGCTTTTCCAAGGCCCTCCCTGACCGCAGTAGCAAATAGTTTTTACAGAGCTGGTTTGCTTGTCCCAGCATCTGACCCTCCTCTTTTCACAGCACGGGCTTGGGACCGGCCACGGCAGAGTTAAAAAAATGTTGAAAACATTATTTATTTATTTATTCATTTATTTGTTTGAGATCCTGAGGAATCCCAATGAGCTTTTCCAAGGCCCTCCCTGACTGCAGTATCAAATAGTTTTTACAGAGCTGGTTTGCTTATCCCAGCATCTGACCCTCCTCTTTTCACAGCACGGGCTTGGGACCGGCCACGGCAGAGTTAAAAAAATGTTGAAAACATTATTTATTCATTTATTTGTTTGAGATCCTGAGGAATCCCAATGAGCTTTTCCAAGGCCCTCCCTGACCGCAGTAGCAAATAGTTTTTACAGAGCTGGTTTGCTTGTCCCAGCATCTGACCCTCCTCTATTCACAGCACGGGCTTGGGACCGGCCATGGCAGAGTTAAAAAATGTTGAAAACATTATTTATTTATTCATTTATTTGTTTGAGATCCTGAGGAATCCCAATGAGCTTTTCCAAGGCCCTCCCTGACCGCAGTAGCAAATAGTTTTTACAGAGCTGGTTTCCTTGTCCCTGCATCTGACCCTCCTCTTTTCACAGCACGGGCTTGGGACCGGCCACGGCAGAGTTAAAAAATGTTGAAAACATTATTTATTTATTTATTCATTTATTTGTTTGAGATCCTGAGGAATCCCAATGAGCTTTTCCAAGGCCCTCCCTGACCGCAGTAGCAAATAGTTTTTACAGAGCTGGTTTGCTTGTCCCAGCATCTGACCCTCCTCTTTTCACAGCACGGGCTTGGGACAGACCACGGCAGAGTTAAAAAAAATGTTGAAAACATTATTTATTTATTCATTTATTTGTTTGAGATCATGAGGAATCCCAATGAGCTTTTCCAAGGCCCTCCCTGACTGCACTAGCAAATAGTTTTTACAGAGCTGGTTTGCTTGTCCCAGCATCTGACCCTCCTCTTTTCACAGCACGGGCTTGGGACCGGCCACGGCAGAGTTAAAAAATGTTGAAAACATTATTTATTTATTTATTTATTCATTTATTTGTTTGAGATCCTGAGGAATCCCAATGAGCTTTTCCAAGGCCCTCCCTGACTGCAGTATCAAATAGTTTTTACAGAGCTGGTTTGCTTATCCCAGCATCTGACCCTCCTCTTTTCACAGCACGGGCTTGGGACCGGCCATGGCAGAGTTAAAAAAATGTTGAAAACATTATTTATTTATTCATTTATTTGTTTGAGATCCTGAGGAATCCCAATGAGCTTTTCCAAGGCCCTCCCTGACCGCAGTAGCAAATAGTTTTTACAGAGCTGGTTTGCTTGTCCCAGCATCTGACCCTCCTCTATTCACAGCACGGGCTTGGGACCGGCCATGGCAGAGTTAAAAAATGTTGAAAACATTATTTATTTATTTATTCATTTATTTGTTTGAGATCCTGAGGAATCCCAATGAGCTTTTCCAAGGCCCTCCCTGACCGCAGTAGCAAAAAATTTTTACAGAGCTGGTTTCCTTGTCCCAGCATCTGACCCTCCTCTTTTCACAGCACGGGCTTGGGACCGGCCACGGCAGAGTTAAAAAATGTTGAAAACATTATTTATTTATTTAATAATTTATTTGTTTGAGATCCTGAGGAATCCCAATGAGCTTTTCCAAGGCCCTCCCTGACCGCAGTAGCAAATAGTTTTTACAGAGCTGGTTTGCTTGTCCCAGCATCTGACCCTCCTCTTTTCACAGCATGGGCTTGGGACCGGCCACGGCAGAGTTAAAAAAATGTTGAAAACATTATTTATTTATTCATTTATTTGTTTGAGATCCTGAGGAATCCCAATGAGCTTTTCCAAGGCCCTCCCTGACCGCAGTAGCAAATCGTTTTTACAGAGCTGGTTTGCTTGTCCCAACATCTGACCCTCCTCTTTTCACAGCACGGGCTTGGGACCGGCCACGGCAGAGTTAAAAAATGTTGAAAACATTATTTATTTATTTATTCATTTATTTGTTTGAGATTCTGAGGAATCCCAATGAGCTTTTCCAAGGCCCTCCCTGACCGCAGTAGCAAATAGTTTTTTTTACAGAGCTGGTTTGCTTGTCCCAGCATCTGACCCTCTTCTTTTCACAGCACGGGCTTGGGACCGGCCATGGCAGAGTTAAAAAATGTTGAAAACATTATTTATTTATTCATTTATTTGTTTGAGATCCTGAGGAATCCCAATGAGCTTTTCCAAGGCCCTCCCTGACCGCAGTAGCAAATAGTTTTTACAGAGCTGGTTTCCTTGTCCCAGCATCTGACCCTCCTCTTTTCACAGCACGGTCTTGGGACCGGCCACAGCAGAGTTAAAAAATGTTGAAAACATTATTTATTTATTTATTCATTTATTTGTTTGAGATCCTGAGGAATCCCAATGAGCTTTTCCAAGGCCCTCCCTGACTGCACTAGCAAATAGTTTTTACAGAGCTGGTTTGCTTGTCCCAGCATCTGACCCTCCTCTTTTCACAGCACGGGCTTGGGACCGGCCACGGCAGAGTTAAAAAATGTTGAAAACATTATTTATTTATTTATTCATTTATTTGTTTGAGATCCTGAGGAATCCCAATGAGCTTTTCCAAGGCCCTCCCTGACCGCAGTAGCAAATAGTTTTTACAGAGCTGGTTTGCTTGTCCCAGCATCTGACCCTCCTCTTTTCACAGCACGGGCTTGGGACCGGCCATGGCAGCGTTAAAAAAATGTTGAAAACATTATTTATTTATTCATTTATTTGTTTGAGATCCTGAGGAATCCCAATGAGCTTTTCCAAGGCCCTCCCTGACCGCAGTAGCAAATAGTTTTTACAGAGCTGGGTTGCTTGTCCCAGCATCTGACCCTCCTCTATTCACAGCACGGGCTTGGGACCGGCCATGGCAGAGTTAAAAAATGTTGAAAACATTATTTATTTATTCATTTATTTGTTTGAGATCCTGAGGAATCCCAATGAGCTTTTCCAAGGCCCTCCCTGACCGCAGTAGCAAATAGTTTTTACAGAGCTGGTTTCCTTGTCCCAGCATCTGACCCTCCTCTTTTCACAGCACGGGCTTGGGACCGGCCACGGCAGAGTTAAAAAATGTTGAAAACATTATTTATTTATTTAATAATTTATTTGTTTGAGATCCTGAGGAATCCCAATGAGCTTTTCCAAGGCCCTCCCTGACCGCAGTAGCAAATAGTTTTTACAGAGCTGGTTTGCTTGTCCCAGCATCTGACCCTCCTCTTTTCACAGCACGGGCTTGGGACCGGCCACGGCAGAGTTAAAAAAATGTTGAAAACATTATTTATTTATTCATTTATTTGTTTGAGATCCTGAGGAATCCCAATGAGCTTTTCCAAGGCCCTCCCTGACCGCAGTAGCAAATAGTTTTTACAGAGCTGGTTTGCTTGTCCCAGCATCTGACCCTCTTCTTTTCACAGCACGGGCTTGGGACCGGCCACGGCAGAGTTAAAAAAATGTTGAAAACATTATTTATTTATTCATTTATTTGTTTGAGATCCTGAGGAATCCCAATGAGCTTTTCCAAGGCCCTCCCTGACCGCAGTAGCAAATAGTTTTTACAGAGCTGGTTTGCTTGTCCCAGCATCTGACCCTCTTCTTTTCACAGCACGGGCTTGGGACCGGACACGGCAGAGTTAAAAAAATGTTGAAAACATTATTTATTTATTCATTTATTTGTTTGAGATCCTGAGGAATCCCAATGAGCTTTTCCAAGGCCCTCCCTGACCGCAGTAGCAAATAGTTTTTACAGAGCTGGTTTCCTTGTCCCAGCATCTGACCCTCCTCTTTTCACAGCACGGGCTTGGGACCGGCCACGGCAGAGTTAAAAAATGTTGAAAACATTATTTATTTATTTAATAATTTATTTGTTTGAGATCCTGAGGAATCCCAATGAGCTTTTCCAAGGCCCTCCCTGACCGCAGTAGGAAATAGTTTTTGCAGAGCTGGTTTGCTTGTCCCAGCATCTGACCCTCCTCTTTTCACAGCAGGGGCTTGGGACCGGCCACGGCAGAGTTAAAAAAATGTTGAAAACATTATTTATTTATTCATTTATTTGTTTGAGATCCTGAGGAATCCCAATGAGCTTTTCCAAGGCCCTCCCTGACCGCAGTAGCAAATAGTTTTTACAGAGCTGGTTTGCTTGTCCCAGCATCTGACCCTCCTCTATTCACAGCACGGGCTTGCGACCGGCCATGGCAGAGTTAAAAAATGTTGAAAACATTATTTATTCATTTATTTGTTTGAGATCCTGAGGAATCCCAATGAGCTTTTCCAAGGCCCTCCCTGACCGCAGTAGCAAATAGTTTTTACAGAGCTGGTTTCCTTGTCCCAGCATCTGACCCTCCTCTTTTCACAGCACGGGCTTGGGACCGGCCACGGCAGAGTTAAAAAATGTTGAAAACATTATTTATTTATTTATTAATTTATTTGTTTGAGATCCTGAGGAATCCCAATGAGCTTTTCCAAGGCCCTCCCTGACCGCAGTAGCAAAAAGTTTTTTTTACAGAGCTGGTTTGCTTGTCCCAGCATCTGACCCTCTTCTTTTCACAGCACGGGCTTGGGACCGGACACGGCAGAGTTAAAAAAATGTTGAAAACATTATTTATTTATTCATTTATTTGTTTGAGATCCTGAGGAATCCCAATGAGCTTTTCCAAGGCCCTCCCTGACCGCAGTAGCAAATAGTTTTTACAGAGCTGGTTTGCTTGTCCCAGCATCTGACCCTCCTCTTTTCACAGCACGGGCTTGGGACCGGCCACGGCAGAGTTAAAAAAATGTTGAAAACATTATTTATTTATTTATTCATTTATTTGTTTGAGATCCTGAGGAATCCCAATGAGCTTTTCCAAGGCCCTCCCTGACTGCAGTATCAAATAGTTTTTACAGAGCTGGTTTGCTTATCCCAGCATCTGACCCTCCTCTTTTCACAGCACGGGCTTGGGACCGGCCACGGCAGAGTTAAAAAAATGTTGAAAACATTATTTATTTATTCATTTATTTGTTTGAGATCCTGAGGAATCCCAATGAGCTTTTCCAAGGCCCTCCCTGACCGCAGTAGCAAATAGTTTTTACAGAGCTGGTTTGCTTGTCCCAGCATCTGACCCTCCTCTATTCACAGCACGGGCTTGGGACCGGCCATGGCAGAGTTAAAAAATGTTGAAAACATTATTTATTTATTCATTTATTTGTTTGAGATCCTGAGGAATCCCAATGAGCTTTTCCAAGGCCCTCCCTGACTGCAGTAGCAAATAGTTTTTACAGAGCTGGTTTCCTTGTCCCAGCATCTGACCCTCCTCTTTTCACAGCACGGGCTTGGGACCGGCCACGGCAGAGTTAAAAAATGTTTAAAACATTATTTATTTATTTATTAATTTATTTGTTTGAGATCCTGAGGAATCCCAATGAGCTTTTCCAAGGCCCTTCCTGACCGCAGTAGCAAATCGTTTTTACAGAGCTGGTTTGCTTGTCCCAGCATCTGACCCTCCTCTTTTCACAGCACGGGCTTGGGACCGGCGACGGCAGAGTTAAAAAATGTTGAAAACATTATTTATTTATTTGTTTGAGATCCTGAGGAATCCCAATGAGCTTTTCCAAGGCACTCCCTGACCTCAGTAGAAAATAGTTTTTACAGAGCTGGTTTGCTTGTCCCAGCATCTGACCCTCCTCTTTTCACAGCACGGGCTTGGGACCGGCCACGGCAGAGTTAAAAAAATGTTGAAAACATTATTTATTTATTCATTTATTTGTTTGAGATCCTGAGGAATCCCAATGAGCTTTTCCAAGGCCCTCCCTGACCGCAGTAGCAAATAGTTTTTACAGAGCTGGTTTGCTTGTCCCAACATCTGACCCTCCTCTTTTCACAGCACGGGCTTGGGACCGGCCACGGCAGAGTTAAAAAATGTTGAAAACATTATTTATTTATTTATTCATTTATTTGTTTGAGATTCTGAGGAATCCCAATGAGCTTTTCCAAGGCCCTCCCTTACCGCAGTAGCAAATATTTTTTTTACAGAGCTGGTTTGCTTGTCCCAGCAACTGACCCCTTCTTTTCACAGCACGGGCTTTGGACCGGCCACGGCAGAGTTAAAAAAATGTTGAAAACCTTATTTATTTATTCATTTATTTGTTTGAGATCCTGAGGAATCCCAATGAGCTTTTCCAAGGCCCTCCCTGACCGCAGTAGCAAATAGTTTTTACAGAGCTGGTTTGCTTGTCCCAGCATCTGACCCTCCTCTTTTCACAGCACGGGCTTGGGACCGGCCACGGCAGAGTTAAAAAAATGTTGAAAACATTATTTATTTATTTATTCATTTATTTGTTTGAGATCCTGAGGAATCCCAATGAGCTTTTCCAAGGCCCTCCCTGACCGCAGTAGCAAATAGTTTTTACAGAGCTGGTTTGCTTGTCCCAGCATCTGACCCTCCTCTTTTCACAGCACGGGCTTGGGACCGGCCACGGCAGAGTTAAAAAAATGTTGAAAACATTATTTATTTATTCATTTATTTGTTTGAGATCCTGAGGAATCCCAATGAGCTTTTCCAAGGCCCTCCCTGACCGCAGTAGCAAATCGTTTTTACAGAGCTGGTTTGCTTGTCCCAACATCTGACCCTCCTCTTTTCACAGCACGGACTTGGGACCGGCCACGGCAGAGTTAAAAAATGTTGAAGACATTATTTATTTATTTATTCATTTATTTGTTTGAGATTCTGAGGAATCCCAATGAGCTTTTCCAAGGCCCTCCCTGACCGCAGTAGCAAATAGTTTTTTTTACAGAGCTGGTTTGCTTGTCCCAGCATCTGACCCTCTTCTTTTCACAGCACGGGCTTGGGACCGGACACGGCAGAGTTAAAAAAATGTTGAAAACATTATTTATTTATTCATTTATTTGTTTGAGATCCTGAGGAATCCCAATGAGCTTTTCCAAGGCCCTCCCTGACTGCAGTATCAAATAGTTTTTACAGAGCTGGTTTGCTTATCCCAGCATCTGACCCTCCTATTTTCACAGCACGGGCTTGGGACCGGCCACGGCAGAGTTAAAAAAATGTTGAAAACATTATTTATTCATTTATTTGTTTGAGATCCTGAGGAATCCCAATGAGCTTTTCCAAGGCCCTCCCTGACCGCAGTAGCAAATAGTTTTTACAGAGCTGGTTTGCTTGTCCCAGCATCTGACCCGCCTCTATTCACAGCACGGGCTTGGGACCGGCCATGGCAGAGTTAAAAAATGTTGAAAACATTATTTATTTATTTATTAATTTATTTGTTTGAGATCCTGAGGAATCCCAATGAGCTTTTCCAAGGCCCTCCCTGACCGCAGTAGCAAATAGTTTTTACAGAGCTGGTTTGCTTGTCCCAGCATCTGACCCTCCTCTTTTCACAGCACGGGCTTGGGACCAGCGACGGCAGAGTTAAAAAATGTTGAAAACATTATTTATTTATTTGTTTGAGATCCTGAGGAATCCCAATGAGCTTTTCCAAAGCACTCCCTGACCTCAGTAGAAAATAGTTTTTACAGAACTGGTTTGCTTGTCCCAGCATCTGACCCTCCTCTTTTCACAGCACGGGCTTGGGACCGGCCACGGCAGAGTTAAAAAAATGTTGAAAACATTATTTATTTATTCATTTATTTGTTTGAGATCCTGAGGAATCCCAATGAGCTTTTCCAAGGCCCTCCCTGACCGCAGTAGCAAATAGTTTTTACAGAGCTGGTTTCCTTGTCCCAGCATCTGACCCTCCTCTTTTCACAGCACGGGCTTGGGACCGGCCACGGCAGAGTTAAAAAATGTTGAAAACATTATTTATTTATTTAATAATTTATTTGTTTGAGATCCTGAGGAATCCCAATGAGCTTTTCCAAGGCCCTCCCTGACCGCAGTAGGAAATAGTTTTTGCAGAGCTGGTTTGCTTGTCCCAGCATCTGACCCTCCTCTTTTCACAGCAGGGGCTTGGGACCGGCCACGGCAGAGTTAAAAAAATGTTGAAAACATTATTTATTTATTCATTTATTTGTTTGAGATCCTGAGGAATCCCAATGAGCTTTTCCAAGGCCCTCCCTGACCGCAGTAGCAAATAGTTTTTACAGAGCTGGTTTGCTTGTCCCAGCATCTGACCCTCCTCTATTCACAGCACGGGCTTGCGACCGGCCATGGCAGAGTTAAAAAATGTTGAAAACATTATTTATTCATTTATTTGTTTGAGATCCTGAGGAATCCCAATGAGCTTTTCCAAGGCCCTCCCTGACCGCAGTAGCAAATAGTTTTTACAGAGCTGGTTTCCTTGTCCCAGCATCTGACCCTCCTCTTTTCACAGCACGGGCTTGGGACCGGCCACGGCAGAGTTAAAAAATGTTGAAAACATTATTTATTTATTTATTAATTTATTTGTTTGAGATCCTGAGGAATCCCAATGAGCTTTTCCAAGGCCCTCCCTGACCGCAGTAGCAAAAAGTTTTTTTTACAGAGCTGGTTTGCTTGTCCCAGCATCTGACCCTCTTCTTTTCACAGCACGGGCTTGGGACCGGACACGGCAGAGTTAAAAAAATGTTGAAAACATTATTTATTTATTCATTTATTTGTTTGAGATCCTGAGGAATCCCAATGAGCTTTTCCAAGGCCCTCCCTGACCGCAGTAGCAAATAGTTTTTACAGAGCTGGTTTGCTTGTCCCAGCATCTGACCCTCCTCTTTTCACAGCACGGGCTTGGGACCGGCCACGGCAGAGTTAAAAAAATGTTGAAAACATTATTTATTTATTTATTCATTTATTTGTTTGAGATCCTGAGGAATCCCAATGAGCTTTTCCAAGGCCCTCCCTGACTGCAGTATCAAATAGTTTTTACAGAGCTGGTTTGCTTATCCCAGCATCTGACCCTCCTCTTTTCACAGCACGGGCTTGGGACCGGCCACGGCAGAGTTAAAAAAATGTTGAAAACATTATTTATTTATTCATTTATTTGTTTGAGATCCTGAGGAATCCCAATGAGCTTTTCCAAGGCCCTCCCTGACCGCAGTAGCAAATAGTTTTTACAGAGCTGGTTTGCTTGTCCCAGCATCTGACCCTCCTCTATTCACAGCACGGGCTTGGGACCGGCCATGGCAGAGTTAAAAAATGTTGAAAACATTATTTATTTATTCATTTATTTGTTTGAGATCCTGAGGAATCCCAATGAGCTTTTCCAAGGCCCTCCCTGACTGCAGTAGCAAATAGTTTTTACAGAGCTGGTTTCCTTGTCCCAGCATCTGACCCTCCTCTTTTCACAGCACGGGCTTGGGACCGGCCACGGCAGAGTTAAAAAATGTTGAAAACATTATTTATTTATTTATTAATTTATTTGTTTGAGATCCTGAGGAATCCCAATGAGCTTTTCCAAGGCCCTTCCTGACCGCAGTAGCAAATCGTTTTTACAGAGCTGGTTTGCTTGTCCCAGCATCTGACCCTCCTCTTTTCACAGCACGGGCTTGGGACCGGCGACGGCAGAGTTAAAAAATGTTGAAAACATTATTTATTTATTTGTTTGAGATCCTGAGGAATCCCAATGAGCTTTTCCAAGGCACTCCCTGACCTCAGTAGAAAATAGTTTTTACAGAGCTGGTTTGCTTGTCCCAGCATCTGACCCTCCTCTTTTCACAGCACGGGCTTGGGACCGGCCACGGCAGAGTTAAAAAAATGTTGAAAACATTATTTATTTATTCATTTATTTGTTTGAGATCCTGAGGAATCCCAATGAGCTTTTCCAAGGCCCTCCCTGACCGCAGTAGCAAATAGTTTTTACAGAGCTGGTTTGCTTGTCCCAGCATCTGACCCTCCTCTTTTCACAGCATGGGCTTGGGACCGGCCACGGCAGAGTTAAAAAAATGTTGAAAACATTATTTATTTATTCATTTATTTGTTTGAGATCCTGAGGAATCCCAATGAGCTTTTCCAAGGCCCTCCCTGACCGCAGTAGCAAATCGTTTTTACAGAGCTGGTTTGCTTGTCCCAACATCTGACCCTCCTCTTTTCACAGCACGGGCTTGGGACCGGCCACGGCAGAGTTAAAAAATGTTGAAAACATTATTTATTTATTTATTCATTTATTTGTTTGAGATTCTGAGGAATCCCAATGAGCTTTTCCAAGGCCCTCCCTGACTGCAGTAGCAAATAGTTTTTTTTACAGAGCTGGTTTGCTTGTCCCAGCATCTGACCCTCTTCTTTTCACAGCACGGGCTTGGGATCGGCCATGGCAGAGTTAAAAAATGTTGAAAACATTATTTATTTATTCATTTATTTGTTTGAGATCCTGAGGAATCCCAATGAGCTTTTCCAAGGCCCTCCCTGACCGCAGTAGCAAATAGTTTTTACAGAGCTGGTTTGCTTGTCCCAGCATCTGACCCTCCTCTATTCACAGCACGGGCTTGGGACCGGCCATGGCAGAGTTAAAAAATGTTGAAAACATTATTTATTTATTCGTTTATTTGTTTGAGATCCTGAGGAATCCCAATGAGCTTTTCCAAGGCCCTCCCTGACCGCAGTAGCAAATAGTTTTTTTTACAGAGCTGGTTTGCTTGTCCCAGCATCTGACCCTCTTCTTTTCACAGCACGGGCTTGGGATCGGCCACGGCAGAGTTAAAAAAATGTTGAAAACATTATTTATTTATTCATTTATTTGTTTGAGATCCTGAGGAATCCCAATGAGCTTTTCCAAGGCCCTCCCTGACCGCAGTAGCAAATAGTTTTTACAGAGCTGGTTTGCTTGTCCCAGCATCTGACCCTCCTCTTTTCACAGCACGGGCTTGGGACCGGCCACGGCAGAGTTAAAAAAATGTTGAAAACATTATTTATTTATTTATTCATTTATTTGTTTGAGATCCTGAGGAATCCCAATGAGCTTTTCCAAGGCCCTCCCTGACTGCAGTATCAAATAGTTTTTACAGAGCTGGTTTGCTTATCCCAGCATCTGACCCTCCTCTTTTCACAGCACGGGCTTGGGACCGGCCACGGCAGAGTTAAAAAAATGTTGAAAACATTATTTATTCATTTATTTGTTTGAGATCCTGAGGAATCCCAATGAGCTTTTCCAAGGCCCTCCCTGACCGCAGTAGCAAATAGTTTTTACAGAGCTGGTTTGCTTGTCCCAGCATCTGACCCTCCTCTATTCACAGCACGGGCTTGGGACCGGCCATGGCAGAGTTAAAAAATGTTGAAAACATTATTTATTTATTCATTTATTTGTTTGAGATCCTGAGGAATCCCAATGAGCTTTTCCAAGGCCCTCCCTGACCGCAGTAGCAAATAGTTTTTACAGAGCTGGTTTCCTTGTCCCTGCATCTGACCCTCCTCTTTTCACAGCACGGGCTTGGGACCGGCCACGGCAGAGTTAAAAAATGTTGAAAACATTATTTATTTATTTATTCATTTATTTGTTTGAGATCCTGAGGAATCCCAATGAGCTTTTCCAAGGCCCTCCCTGACCGCAGTAGCAAATAGTTTTTACAGAGCTGGTTTGCTTGTCCCAGCATCTGACCCTCCTCTTTTCACAGCACGGGCTTGGGACAGACCACGGCAGAGTTAAAAAAAATGTTGAAAACATTATTTATTTATTCATTTATTTGTTTGAGGTCATGAGGAATCCCAATGAGCTTTTCCAAGGCCCTCCCTGACTGCACTAGCAAATAGTTTTTACAGAGCTGGTTTGCTTGTCCCAGCATCTGACCCTCCTCTTTTCACAGCACGGGCTTGGGACCGGCCACGGCAGAGTTAAAAAATGTTGAAAACATTATTTATTTATTTATTTATTCATTTATTTGTTTGAGATCCTGAGGAATCCCAATGAGCTTTTCCAAGGCCCTCCCTGACTGCAGTATCAAATAGTTTTTACAGAGCTGGTTTGCTTATCCCAGCATCTGACCCTCCTCTTTTCACAGCACGGGCTTGGGACCGGCCATGGCAGAGTTAAAAAAATGTTGAAAACATTATTTATTTATTCATTTATTTGTTTGAGATCCTGAGGAATCCCAATGAGCTTTTCCAAGGCCCTCCCTGACCGCAGTAGCAAATAGTTTTTACAGAGCTGGTTTGCTTGTCCCAGCATCTGACCCTCCTCTATTCACAGCACGGGCTTGGGACCGGCCATGGCAGAGTTAAAAAATGTTGAAAACATTATTTATTTATTTATTCATTTATTTGTTTGAGATCCTGAGGAATCCCAATGAGCTTTTCCAAGGCCCTCCCTGACCGCAGTAGCAAAAAATTTTTACAGAGCTGGTTTCCTTGTCCCAGCATCTGACCCTCCTCTTTTCACAGCACGGGCTTGGGACCGGCCACGGCAGAGTTAAAAAATGTTGAAAACATTATTTATTTATTTAATAATTTATTTGTTTGAGATCCTGAGGAATCCCAATGAGCTTTTCCAAGGCCCTCCCTGACCGCAGTAGCAAATAGTTTTTACAGAGCTGGTTTGCTTGTCCCAGCATCTGACCCTCCTCTTTTCACAGCATGGGCTTGGGACCGGCCACGGCAGAGTTAAAAAAATGTTGAAAACATTATTTATTTATTCATTTATTTGTTTGAGATCCTGAGGAATCCCAATGAGCTTTTCCAAGGCCCTCCCTGACCGCAGTAGCAAATCGTTTTTACAGAGCTGGTTTGCTTGTCCCAACATCTGACCCTCCTCTTTTCACAGCACGGGCTTGGGACCGGCCACGGCAGAGTTAAAAAATGTTGAAAACATTATTTATTTATTTATTCATTTATTTGTTTGAGATTCTGAGGAATCCCAATGAGCTTTTCCAAGGCCCTCCCTGACCGCAGTAGCAAATAGTTTTTTTTACAGAGCTGGTTTGCTTGTCCCAGCATCTGACCCTCTTCTTTTCACAGCACGGGCTTGGGACCGGCCATGGCAGAGTTAAAAAATGTTGAAAACATTATTTATTTATTCATTTATTTGTTTGAGATCCTGAGGAATCCCAATGAGCTTTTCCAAGGCCCTCCCTGACCGCAGTAGCAAATAGTTTTTACAGAGCTGGTTTCCTTGTCCCAGCATCTGACCCTCCTCTTTTCACAGCACGGTCTTGGGACCGGCCACAGCAGAGTTAAAAAATGTTGAAAACATTATTTATTTATTTATTCATTTATTTGTTTGAGATCCTGAGGAATCCCAATGAGCTTTTCCAAGGCCCTCCCTGACTGCACTAGCAAATAGTTTTTACAGAGCTGGTTTGCTTGTCCCAGCATCTGACCCTCCTCTTTTCACAGCACGGGCTTGGGACCGGCCACGGCAGAGTTAAAAAATGTTGAAAACATTATTTATTTATTTATTCATTTATTTGTTTGAGATCCTGAGGAATCCCAATGAGCTTTTCCAAGGCCCTCCCTGACCGCAGTAGCAAATAGTTTTTACAGAGCTGGTTTGCTTGTCCCAGCATCTGACCCTCCTCTTTTCACAGCACGGGCTTGGGACCGGCCATGGCAGCGTTAAAAAAATGTTGAAAACATTATTTATTTATTCATTTATTTGTTTGAGATCCTGAGGAATCCCAATGAGCTTTTCCAAGGCCCTCCCTGACCGCAGTAGCAAATAGTTTTTACAGAGCTGGTTTGCTTGTCCCAGCATCTGACCCTCCTCTATTCACAGCACGGGCTTGGGACCGGCCATGGCAGAGTTAAAAAATGTTGAAAACATTATTTATTTATTCATTTATTTGTTTGAGATCCTGAGGAATCCCAATGAGCTTTTCCAAGGCCCTCCCTGACCGCAGTAGCAAATAGTTTTTACAGAGCTGGTTTCCTTGTCCCAGCATCTGACCCTCCTCTTTTCACAGCACGGGCTTGGGACCGGCCACGGCAGAGTTAAAAAATGTTGAAAACATTATTTATTTATTTAATAATTTATTTGTTTGAGATCCTGAGGAATCCCAATGAGCTTTTCCAAGGCCCTCCCTGACCGCAGTAGCAAATAGTTTTTACAGAGCTGGTTTGCTTGTCCCAGCATCTGACCCTCCTCTTTTCACAGCACGGGCTTGGGACCGGCCACGGCAGAGTTAAAAAAATGTTGAAAACATTATTTATTTATTCATTTATTTGTTTGAGATCCTGAGGAATCCCAATGAGCTTTTCCAAGGCCCTCCCTGACCGCAGTAGCAAATAGTTTTTACAGAGCTGGTTTGCTTGTCCCAGCATCTGACCCTCTTCTTTTCACAGCACGGGCTTGGGACCGGCCACGGCAGAGTTAAAAAAATGTTGAAAACATTATTTATTTATTCATTTATTTGTTTGAGATCCTGAGGAATCCCAATGAGCTTTTCCAAGGCCCTCCCTGACCGCAGTAGCAAATAGTTTTTACAGAGCTGGTTTGCTTGTCCCAGCATCTGACCCTCTTCTTTTCACAGCACGGGCTTGGGACCGGACACGGCAGAGTTAAAAAAATGTTGAAAACATTATTTATTTATTCATTTATTTGTTTGAGATCCTGAGGAATCCCAATGAGCTTTTCCAAGGCCCTCCCTGACCGCAGTAGCAAATAGTTTTTACAGAGCTGGTTTCCTTGTCCCAGCATCTGACCCTCCTCTTTTCACAGCACGGGCTTGGGACCGGCCACGGCAGAGTTAAAAAATGTTGAAAACATTATTTATTTATTTAATAATTTATTTGTTTGAGATCCTGAGGAATCCCAATGAGCTTTTCCAAGGCCCTCCCTGACCGCAGTAGGAAATAGTTTTTGCAGAGCTGGTTTGCTTGTCCCAGCATCTGACCCTCCTCTTTTCACAGCAGGGGCTTGGGACCGGCCACGGCAGAGTTAAAAAAATGTTGAAAACATTATTTATTTATTCATTTATTTGTTTGAGATCCTGAGGAATCCCAATGAGCTTTTCCAAGGCCCTCCCTGACCGCAGTAGCAAATAGTTTTTACAGAGCTGGTTTGCTTGTCCCAGCATCTGACCCTCCTCTATTCACAGCACGGGCTTGCGACCGGCCATGGCAGAGTTAAAAAATGTTGAAAACATTATTTATTCATTTATTTGTTTGAGATCCTGAGGAATCCCAATGAGCTTTTCCAAGGCCCTCCCTGACCGCAGTAGCAAATAGTTTTTACAGAGCTGGTTTCCTTGTCCCAGCATCTGACCCTCCTCTTTTCACAGCACGGGCTTGGGACCGGCCACGGCAGAGTTAAAAAATGTTGAAAACATTATTTATTTATTTATTAATTTATTTGTTTGAGATCCTGAGGAATCCCAATGAGCTTTTCCAAGGCCCTCCCTGACCGCAGTAGCAAATAGTTTTTACAGAGCTGGTTTGCTTATCCCAGCATCTGACCCTCCTCTTTTCACAGCACGGGCTTGGGACCGGCCACGGCAGAGTTAAAAAAATGTTGAAAACATTATTTATTTATTCATTTATTTGTTTGAGATCCTGAGGAATCCCAATGAGCTTTTCCAAGGCCCTCCCTGACCGCAGTAGCAAATAGTTTTTACAGAGCTGGTTTGCTTGTCCCAGCATCTGACCCTCCTCTATTCACAGCACGGGCTTGGGACCGGCCATGGCAGAGTTAAAAAATGTTGAAAACATTATTTATTTATTCATTTATTTGTTTGAGATCCTGAGGAATCCCAATGAGCTTTTCCAAGGCCCTCCCTGACTGCAGTAGCAAATAGTTTTTACAGAGCTGGTTTCCTTGTCCCAGCATCTGACCCTCCTCTTTTCACAGCACGGGCTTGGGACCGGCCACGGCAGAGTTAAAAAATGTTGAAAACATTATTTATTTATTTATTAATTTATTTGTTTGAGATCCTGAGGAATCCCAATGAGCTTTTCCAAGGCCCTTCCTGACCGCAGTAGCAAATCGTTTTTACAGAGCTGGTTTGCTTGTCCCAGCATCTGACCCTCCTCTTTTCACAGCACGGGCTTGGGACCGGCGACGGCAGAGTTAAAAAATGTTGAAAACATTATTTATTTATTTGTTTGAGATCCTGAGGAATCCCAATGAGCTTTTCCAAGGCACTCCCTGACCTCAGTAGAAAATAGTTTTTACAGAGCTGGTTTGCTTGTCCCAGCATCTGACCCTCCTCTTTTCACAGCACGGGCTTGGGACCGGCCACGGCAGAGTTAAAAAAATGTTGAAAACATTATTTATTTATTCATTTATTTGTTTGAGATCCTGAGGAATCCCAATGAGCTTTTCCAAGGCCCTCCCTGACCGCAGTAGCAAATAGTTTTTACAGAGCTGGTTTGCTTGTCCCAACATCTGACCCTCCTCTTTTCACAGCACGGGCTTGGGACCGGCCACGGCAGAGTTAAAAAATGTTGAAAACATTATTTATTTATTTATTCATTTATTTGTTTGAGATTCTGAGGAATCCCAATGAGCTTTTCCAAGGCCCTCCCTTACCGCAGTAGCAAATATTTTTTTTACAGAGCTGGTTTGCTTGTCCCAGCAACTGACTCCCTTCTTTTCACAGCACGGGCTTTGGACCGGCCACGGCAGAGTTAAAAAAATGTTGAAAACCTTATTTATTTATTCATTTATTTGTTTGAGATCCTGAGGAATCCCAATGAGCTTTTCCAAGGCCCTCCCTGACCGCAGTAGCAAATAGTTTTTACAGAGCTGGTTTGCTTGTCCCAGCATCTGACCCTCCTCTTTTCACAGCACGGGCTTGGGACCGGCCACGGCAGAGTTAAAAAAATGTTGAAAACATTATTTATTTATTTATTCATTTATTTGTTTGAGATCCTGAGGAATCCCAATGAGCTTTTCCAAGGCCCTCCCTGACCGCAGTAGCAAATAGTTTTTACAGAGCTGGTTTGCTTGTCCCAGCATCTGACCCTCCTCTTTTCACAGCACGGGCTTGGGACTGGCCACGGCAGAGTTAAAAAAATGTTGAAAACATTATTTATTTATTCATTTATTTGTTTGAGATCCTGAGGAATCCCAATGAGCTTTTCCAAGGCCCTCCCTGACCGCAGTAGCAAATCGTTTTTACAGAGCTGGTTTGCTTGTCCCAACATCTGACCCTCCTCTTTTCACAGCACGGACTTGGGACCGGCCACGGCAGAGTTAAAAAATGTTGAAGACATTATTTATTTATTTATTCATTTATTTGTTTGAGATTCTGAGGAATCCCAATGAGCTTTTCCAAGGCCCTCCCTGACCGCAGTAGCAAATAGTTTTTTTTACAGAGCTGGTTTGCTTGTCCCAGCATCTGACCCTCTTCTTTTCACAGCACGGGCTTGGGACCGGACACGGCAGAGTTAAAAAAATGTTGAAAACATTATTTATTTATTCATTTATTTGTTTGAGATCCTGAGGAATCCCAATGAGCTTTTCCAAGGCCCTCCCTGACCGCAGTAGCAAATAGTTTTTACAGAGCTGGTTTGCTTGTCCCAGCATCTGACCCTCCTCTTTTCACAGCACGGGCTTGGGACCGGCCACGGCAGAGTTAAAAAAATGTTGAAAACATTATTTATTTATTTATTCATTTATTTGTTTGAGATCCTGAGGAATCCCAATGAGCTTTTCCAAGGCCCTCCCTGACTGCAGTATCAAATAGTTTTTACAGAGCTGGTTTGCTTATCCCAGCATCTGACCCTCCTATTTTCACAGCACGGGCTTGGGACCGGCCACGGCAGAGTTAAAAAAATGTTGAAAACATTATTTATTTATTCATTTATTTGTTTGAGATCCTGAGGAATCCCAATGAGCTTTTCCAAGGCCCTCCCTGACCGCAGTAGCAAATAGTTTTTACAGAGCTGGTTTGCTTGTCCCAGCATCTGACCCGCCTCTATTCACAGCACGGGCTTGGGACCGGCCATGGCAGAGTTAAAAAATGTTGAAAACATTATTTATTTATTTATTAATTTATTTGTTTGAGATCCTGAGGAATCCCAATGAGCTTTTCCAAGGCCCTCCCTGACCGCAGTAGCAAATAGTTTTTACAGAGCTGGTTTGCTTGTCCCAGCATCTGACCCTCCTCTTTTCACAGCACGGGCTTGGGACCAGCGACGGCAGAGTTAAAAAATGTTGAAAACATTATTTATTTATTTGTTTGAGATCCTGAGGAATCCCAATGAGCTTTTCCAAAGCACTCCCTGACCTCAGTAGAAAATAGTTTTTACAGAACTGGTTTGCTTGTCCCAGCATCTGACCCTCCTCTTTTCACAGCACGGGCTTGGGACCGGCCACGGCAGAGTTAAAAAAATGTTGAAAACATTATTTATTTATTCATTTATTTGTTTGAGATCCTGAGGAATCCCAATGAGCTTTTCCAAGGCCCTCCCTGACCGCAGTAGCAAATCGTTTTTACAGAGCTGGTTTGCTTGTCCCAACATCTGACCCTCCTCTTTTCACAGCACGGACTTGGGACCGGCCACGGCAGAGTTAAAAAATGTTGAAGACATTATTTATTTATTTATTCATTTATTTGTTTGAGATTCTGAGGAATCCCAATGAGCTTTTCCAAGGCCCTCCCTGACCGCAGTAGCAAATAGTTTTTTTTACAGAGCTGGTTTGCTTGTCCCAGCATCTGACCCTCTTCTTTTCACAGCACGGGCTTGGGACCGGACACGGCAGAGTTAAAAAAATGTTGAAAACATTATTTATTTATTCATTTATTTGTTTGAGATCCTGAGGAATCCCAATGAGCTTTTCCAAGGCCCTCCCTGACCGCAGTAGCAAATAGTTTTTACAGAGCTGGTTTGCTTGTCCCAGCATCTGACCCTCCTCTTTTCACAGCACGGGCTTGGGACCGGCCACAGCAGAGTTAAAAAAATGTTGAAAACATTATTTATTTATTTATTCATTTATTTGTTTGAGATCCTGAGGAATCCCAATGAGCTTTTCCAAGGCCCTCCCTGACTGCAGTATCAAATAGTTTTTACAGAGCTGGTTTGCTTATCCCAGCATCTGACCCTCCTATTTTCACAGCACGGGCTTGGGACCGGCCACGGCAGAGTTAAAAAAATGTTGAAAACATTATTTATTTATTCATTTATTTGTTTGAGATCCTGAGGAATCCCAATGAGCTTTTCCAAGGCCCTCCCTGACCGCAGTAGCAAATAGTTTTTACAGAGCTGGTTTGCTTGTCCCAGCATCTGACCCGCCTCTATTCACAGCACGGGCTTGGGACCGGCCATGGCAGAGTTAAAAAATGTTGAAAACATTATTTATTTATTTATTAATTTATTTGTTTGAGATCCTGAGGAATCCCAATGAGCTTTTCCAAGGCCCTCCCTGACCGCAGTAGCAAATAGTTTTTTACAGAGCTGGTTTGCTTGTCCCAGCATCTGACCCTCCTCTTTTCACAGCACGGGCTTGGGACCAGCGACGGCAGAGTTAAAAAATGTTGAAAACATTATTTATTTATTTGTTTGAGATCCTGAGGAATCCCAATGAGCTTTTCCAAAGCACTCCCTGACCTCAGTAGAAAATAGTTTTTACAGAACTGGTTTGCTTGTCCCAGCATCTGACCCTCCTCTTTTCACAGCACGGGCTTGGGACCGGCCACGGCAGAGTTAAAAAAATGTTGAAAACATTATTTATTTATTAATTTATTTGTTTGAGATCCTGAGGAATCCCAATGAGCTTTTCCAAGGCCCTCCCTGACCGCAGTAGCAAATAGTTTTTACAGAGCTGGTTTCCTTGTCCCAGCATCTGACCCTCCTCTTTTCACAGCACGGGCTTGGGACCGGCCACGGCAGAGTTAAAAAATGTTGAAAACATTATTTATTTATTTAATAATTTATTTGTTTGAGATCCTGAGGAATCCCAATGAGCTTTTCCAAGGCCCTCCCTGACCGCAGTAGGAAATAGTTTTTGCAGAGCTGGTTTGCTTGTCCCAGCATCTGACCCTCCTCTTTTCACAGCAGGGGCTTGGGACCGGCCACGGCAGAGTTAAAAAAATGTTGAAAACATTATTTATTTATTCATTTATTTGTTTGAGATCCTGAGGAATCCCAATGAGCTTTTCCAAGGCCCTCCCTGACCGCAGTAGCAAATAGTTTTTACAGAGCTGGTTTGCTTGTCCCAGCATCTGACCCTCCTCTATTCACAGCACGGGCTTGCGACCGGCCATGGCAGAGTTAAAAAATGTTGAAAACATTATTTATTCATTTATTTGTTTGAGATCCTGAGGAATCCCAATGAGCTTTTCCAAGGCCCTCCCTGACCGCAGTAGCAAATAGTTTTTACAGAGCTGGTTTCCTTGTCCCAGCATCTGACCCTCCTCTTTTCACAGCACGGGCTTGGGACCGGCCACGGCAGAGTTAAAAAATGTTGAAAACATTATTTATTTATTTATTAATTTATTTGTTTGAGATCCTGAGGAATCCCAATGAGCTTTTCCAAGGCCCTCCCTGACCGCAGTAGCAAAAAGTTTTTTTTACAGAGCTGGTTTGCTTGTCCCAGCATCTGACCCTCTTCTTTTCACAGCACGGGCTTGGGACCGGACACGGCAGAGTTAAAAAAATGTTGAAAACATTATTTATTTATTCATTTATTTGTTTGAGATCCTGAGGAATCCCAATGAGCTTTTCCAAGGCCCTCCCTGACCGCAGTAGCAAATAGTTTTTACAGAGCTGGTTTGCTTGTCCCAGCATCTGACCCTCCTCTTTTCACAGCACGGGCTTGGGACCGGCCACGGCAGAGTTAAAAAAATGTTGAAAACATTATTTATTTATTTATTCATTTATTTGTTTGAGATCCTGAGGAATCCCAATGAGCTTTTCCAAGGCCCTCCCTGACTGCAGTATCAAATAGTTTTTACAGAGCTGGTTTGCTTATCCCAGCATCTGACCCTCCTCTTTTCACAGCACGGGCTTGGGACCGGCCACGGCAGAGTTAAAAAAATGTTGAAAACATTATTTATTTATTCATTTATTTGTTTGAGATCCTGAGGAATCCCAATGAGCTTTTCCAAGGCCCTCCCTGACCGCAGTAGCAAATAGTTTTTACAGAGCTGGTTTGCTTGTCCCAGCATCTGACCCTCCTCTATTCACAGCACGGGCTTGGGACCGGCCATGGCAGAGTTAAAAAATGTTGAAAACATTATTTATTTATTCATTTATTTGTTTGAGATCCTGAGGAATCCCAATGAGCTTTTCCAAGGCCCTCCCTGACTGCAGTAGCAAATAGTTTTTACAGAGCTGGTTTCCTTGTCCCAGCATCTGACCCTCCTCTTTTCACAGCACGGGCTTGGGACCGGCCACGGCAGAGTTAAAAAATGTTGAAAACATTATTTATTTATTTATTAATTTATTTGTTTGAGATCCTGAGGAATCCCAATGAGCTTTTCCAAGGCCCTCCCTGACTGCAGTATCAAATAGTTTTTACAGAGCTGGTTTGCTTATCCCAGCATCTGACCCTCCTATTTTCACAGCACGGGCTTGGGACCGGCCACGGCAGAGTTAAAAAAATGTTGAAAACATTATTTATTTATTCATTTATTTGTTTGAGATCCTGAGGAATCCCAATGAGCTTTTCCAAGGCCCTCCCTGACCGCAGTAGCAAATAGTTTTTACAGAGCTGGTTTGCTTGTCCCAGCATCTGACCCTCCTCTTTTCACAGCACGGGCTTGGGACTGGCCACGGCAGAGTTAAAAAAATGTTGAAAACATTATTTATTTATTCATTTATTTGTTTGAGATCCTGAGGAATCCCAATGAGCTTTTCCAAGGCCCTCCCTGACCGCAGTAGCAAATCGTTTTTACAGAGCTGGTTTGCTTGTCCCAACATCTGACCCTCCTCTTTTCACAGCACGGACTTGGGACCGGCCACGGCAGAGTTAAAAAATGTTGAAGACATTATTTATTTATTTATTCATTTATTTGTTTGAGATTCTGAGGAATCCCAATGAGCTTTTCCAAGGCCCTCCCTGACCGCAGTAGCAAATAGTTTTTTTTACAGAGCTGGTTTGCTTGTCCCAGCATCTGACCCTCTTCTTTTCACAGCACGGGCTTGGGACCGGACACGGCAGAGTTAAAAAAATGTTGAAAACATTATTTATTTATTCATTTATTTGTTTGAGATCCTGAGGAATCCCAACGAGCTTTTCCAAGGCCCTCCCTGACCGCAGTAGCAAATAGTTTTTACAGAGCTGGTTTGCTTGTCCCAGCATCTGACCCTCCTCTTTTCACAGCACGGGCTTGGGACCGGCCACAGCAGAGTTAAAAAAATGTTGAAAACATTATTTATTTATTTATTTGTTTGAGATCCTGAGGAATCCCAATGAGCTTTTCCAAGGCCCTCCCTGACTGCAGTATCAAATAGTTTTTACAGAGCTGGTTTGCTTATCCCAGCATCTGACCCTCCTATTTTCACAGCACGGGCTTGGGACCGGCCACGGCAGAGTTAAAAAAATGTTGAAAACATTATTTATTTATTCATTTATTTGTTTGAGATCCTGAGGAATCCCAATGAGCTTTTCCAAGGCCCTCCCTGACCGCAGTAGCAAATAGTTTTTACAGAGCTGGTTTGCTTGTCCCAGCATCTGACCCGCCTCTATTCACAGCACGGGCTTGGGACCGGCCATGGCAGAGTTAAAAAATGTTGAAAACATTATTTATTTATTTATTAATTTATTTGTTTGAGATCCTGAGGAATCCCAATGAGCTTTTCCAAGGCCCTCCCTGACCGCAGTAGCAAATAGTTTTTACAGAGCTGGTTTGCTTGTCCCAGCATCTGACCCTCCTCTTTTCACAGCACGGGCTTGGGACCAGCGACGGCAGAGTTAAAAAATGTTGAAAACATTATTTATTTATTTGTTTGAGATCCTGAGGAATCCCAATGAGCTTTTCCAAAGCACTCCCTGACCTCAGTAGAAAATAGTTTTTACAGAACTGGTTTGCTTGTCCCAGCATCTGACCCTCCTCTTTTCACAGCACGGGCTTGGGACCGGCCACGGCAGAGTTAAAAAAATGTTGAAAACATTATTTATTTATTCATTTATTTGTTTGAGATCCTGAGGAATCCCAATGAGCTTTTCCAAGGCCCTCCCTGACCGCAGTAGCAAATAGTTTTTACAGAGCTGGTTTGCTTGTCCCAGCATCTGACCCTCCTCTTTTCACAGCACGGGCTTGGGACTGGCCACGGCAGAGTTAAAAAAATGTTGAAAACATTATTTATTTATTCATTTATTTGTTTGAGATCCTGAGGAATCCCAATGAGCTTTTCCAAGGCCCTCCCTGACCGCAGTAGCAAATCGTTTTTACAGAGCTGGTTTGCTTGTCCCAACATCTGACCCTCCTCTTTTCACAGCACGGACTTGGGACCGGCCACGGCAGAGTTAAAAAATGTTGAAGACATTATTTATTTATTTATTCATTTATTTGTTTGAGATTCTGAGGAATCCCAATGAGCTTTTCCAAGGCCCTCCCTGACCGCAGTAGCAAATAGTTTTTTTTACAGAGCTGGTTTGCTTGTCCCAGCATCTGACCCTCTTCTTTTCACAGCACGGGCTTGGGACCGGACACGGCAGAGTTAAAAAAATGTTGAAAACATTATTTATTTATTCATTTATTTGTTTGAGATCCTGAGGAATCCCAATGAGCTTTTCCAAGGCCCTCCCTGACCGCAGTAGCAAATAGTTTTTACAGAGCTGGTTTGCTTGTCCCAGCATCTGACCCTCCTCTTTTCACAGCACGGGCTTGGGACCGGCCACGGCAGAGTTAAAAAAATGTTGAAAACATTATTTATTTATTTATTCATTTATTTGTTTGAGATCCTGAGGAATCCCAATGAGCTTTTCCAAGGCCCTCCCTGACTGCAGTATCAAATAGTTTTTACAGAGCTGGTTTGCTTATCCCAGCATCTGACCCTCCTATTTTCACAGCACGGGCTTGGGACCGGCCACGGCAGAGTTAAAAAAATGTTGAAAACATTATTTATTTATTCATTTATTTGTTTGAGATCCTGAGGAATCCCAATGAGCTTTTCCAAGGCCCTCCCTGACCGCAGTAGCAAATAGTTTTTACAGAGCTGGTTTGCTTGTCCCAGCATCTGACCCGCCTCTATTCACAGCACGGGCTTGGGACCGGCCATGGCAGAGTTAAAAAATGTTGAAAACATTATTTATTTATTTATTAATTTATTTGTTTGAGATCCTGAGGAATCCCAATGAGCTTTTCCAAGGCCCTCCCTGACCGCAGTAGCAAATAGTTTTTACAGAGCTGGTTTGCTTGTCCCAGCATCTGACCCTCCTCTTTTCACAGCACGGGCTTGGGACCAGCGACGGCAGAGTTAAAAAATGTTGAAAACATTATTTATTTATTTGTTTGAGATCCTGAGGAATCCCAATGAGCTTTTCCAAAGCACTCCCTGACCTCAGTAGAAAATAGTTTTTACAGAACTGGTTTGCTTGTCCCAGCATCTGACCCTCCTCTTTTCACAGCACGGGCTTGGGACCGGCCACGGCAGAGTTAAAAAAATGTTGAAAACATTATTTATTTATTCATTTATTTGTTTGAGATCCTGAGGAATCCCAATGAGCTTTTCCAAGGCCCTCCCTGACCGCAGTAGCAAATAGTTTTTACAGAGCTGGTTTGCTTGTCCCAACATCTGACCCTCCTCTTTTCACAGCACGGGCTTGGGACCGGCCACGGCAGAGTTAAAAAATGTTGAAAACATTATTTATTTATTTATTCATTTATTTGTTTGAGATTCTGAGGAATCCCAATGAGCTTTTCCAAGGCCCTCCCTTACCGCAGTAGCAAATATTTTTTTTACAGAGCTAGTTTGCTTGTCCCAGCATCTGACCCCCTTCTTTTCACAGCACGGGCTTTGGACCGGCCACGGCAGAGTTAAAAAAATGTTGAAAACCTTATTTATTTATTCATTTATTTGTTTGAGATCCTGAGGAATCCCAATGAGCTTTTCCAAGGCCCTCCCTGACCGCAGTAGCAAATAGTTTTTACAGAGCTGGTTTGCTTGTCCCAGCATCTGACCCTCCTCTTTTCACAGCACGGGCTTGGGACCGGCCACGGCAGAGTTAAAAAAATGTTGAAAACATTATTTATTTATTTATTCATTTATTTGTTTGAGATCCTGAGGAATCCCAATGAGCTTTTCCAAGGCCCTCCCTGATTGCAGTATCAAATAGTTTTTACAGAGCTGGTTTGCTTATCCCAGCATCTGACCCTCCTCTTTTCACAGCACGGGCTTGGGACCGGCCACGGCAGAGTTAAAAAAATGTTGAAAACATTATTTATTTATTTATTCATTTATTTGTTTGAGATCCTGAGGAATCCCAATGAGCTTTTCCAAGGCCCTCCCTGACCGCAGTAGCAAATAGTTTTTACAGAGCTGGTTTGCTTGTCCCAGCATCTGACCCTCCTCTTTTCACAGCACGGGCTTGGGACTGGCCACGGCAGAGTTAAAAAAATGTTGAAAACATTATTTATTTATTCATTTATTTGTTTGAGATCCTGAGGAATCCCAATGAGCTTTTCCAAGGCCCTCCCTGACCGCAGTAGCAAATCGTTTTTACAGAGCTGGTTTGCTTGTCCCAACATCTGACCCTCCTCTTTTCACAGCACGGACTTGGGACCGGCCACGGCAGAGTTAAAAAATGTTGAAGACATTATTTATTTATTTATTCATTTATTTGTTTGAGATTCTGAGGAATCCCAATGAGATTTTCCAAGGCCCTCCCTGACCGCAGTAGCAAATAGTTTTTTTTACAGAGCTGGTTTGCTTGTCCCAGCATCTGACCCTCTTCTTTTCACAGCACGGGCTTGGGACCGGACACGGCAGAGTTAAAAAAATGTTGAAAACATTATTTATTTATTCATTTATTTGTTTGAGATCCTGAGGAATCCCAATGAGCTTTTCCAAGGCCCTCCCTGACCGCAGTAGCAAATAGTTTTTACAGAGCTGGTTTGCTTGTCCCAGCATCTGACCCTCCTCTTTTCACAGCACGGGCTTGGGACCGGCCACGGCAGAGTTAAAAAAATGTTGAAAACATTATTTATTTATTTATTCATTTATTTGTTTGAGATCCTGAGGAATCCCAATGAGCTTTTCCAAGGCCCTCCCTGACTGCAGTATCAAATAGTTTTTACAGAGCTGGTTTGCTTATCCCAGCATCTGACCCTCCTATTTTCACAGCACGGGCTTGGGACCGGCCACGGCAGAGTTAAAAAAATGTTGAAAACATTATTTATTTATTAATTTATTTGTTTGAGATCCTGAGGAATCCCAATGAGCTTTTCCAAGGCCCTCCCTGACCGCAGTAGCAAATAGTTTTTACAGAGCTGGTTTGCTTGTCCCAGCATCTGACCCTCCTCTTTTCACAGCACGGGCTTGGGACCGGCCACGGCAGAGTTAAAAAAATGTTGAAAACATTATTTATTTATTTATTCATTTATTTGTTTGAGATCCTGAGGAATCCCAATGAGCTTTTCCAAGGCCCTCCCTGACTGCAGTATCAAATAGTTTTTACAGAGCTGGTTTGCTTATCCCAGCATCTGACCCTCCTATTTTCACAGCACGGGCTTGGGACAGGCCACGGCAGAGTTAAAAAAATGTTGAAAACATTATTTATTTATTCATTTATTTGTTTGAGATCCTGAGGAATCCCAATGAGCTTTTCCAAGGCCCTCCCTGACCGCAGTAGCAAATAGTTTTTACAGAGCTGGTTTGCTTGTCCCAGCATCTGACCCGCCTCTATTCACAGCACGGGCTTGGGACCGGCCATGGCAGAGTTAAAAAATGTTGAAAACATTATTTATTTATTTATTAATTTATTTGTTTGAGATCCTGAGGAATCCCAATGAGCTTTTCCAAGGCCCTCCCTGACCGCAGTAGCAAATAGTTTTTACAGAGCTGGTTTGCTTGTCCCAGCATCTGACCCTCCTCTTTTCACAGCACGGGCTTGGGACCAGCGACGGCAGAGTTAAAAAATGTTGAAAACATTATTTATTTATTTGTTTGAGATCCTGAGGAATCCCAATGAGCTTTTCCAAAGCACTCCCTGACCTCAGTAGAAAATAGTTTTTACAGAACTGGTTTGCTTGTCCCAGCATCTGACCCTCCTCTTTTCACAGCACGGGCTTGGGACCGGCCACGGCAGAGTTAAAAAAATGTTGAAAACATTATTTATTTATTCATTTATTTGTTTGAGATCCTGAGGAATCCCAATGAGCTTTTCCAAGGCCCTCCCTGACCGCAGTAGCAAATAGTTTTTACAGAGCTGGTTTGCTTGTCCCAACATCTGACCCTCCTCTTTTCACAGCACGGGCTTGGGACCGGCCACGGCAGAGTTAAAAAATGTTGAAAACATTATTTATTTATTTATTCATTTATTTGTTTGAGATTCTGAGGAATCCCAATGAGCTTTTCCAAGGCCCTCCCTTACCGCAGTAGCAAATATTTTTTTTACAGAGCTAGTTTGCTTGTCCCAGCATCTGACCCCCTTCTTTTCACAGCACGGGCTTTGGACCGGCCACGGCAGAGTTAAAAAAATGTTGAAAACCTTATTTATTTATTCATTTATTTGTTTGAGATCCTGAGGAATCCCAATGAGCTTTTCCAAGGCCCTCCCTGACCGCAGTAGCAAATAGTTTTTACAGAGCTGGTTTGCTTGTCCCAGCATCTGACCCTCCTCTTTTCACAGCACAGGCTTGGGACCGGCCACGGCAGAGTTAAAAAAATGTTGAAAACATTATTTATTTATTTATTCATTTATTTGTTTGAGATCCTGAGGAATCCCAATGAGCTTTTCCAAGGCCCTCCCTGATTGCAGTATCAAATAGTTTTTACAGAGCTGGTTTGCTTATCCCAGCATCTGACCCTCCTCTTTTCACAGCACGGGCTTGGGACCGGCCACGGCAGAGTTAAAAAAATGTTGAAAACATTATTTATTTATTTATTCATTTATTTGTTTGAGATCCTGAGGAATCCCAATGAGCTTTTCCAAGGCCCTCCCTGACCGCAGTAGCAAATAGTTTTTACAGAGCTGGTTTGCTTGTCCCAGCATCTGACCCTCCTCTTTTCACAGCACGGGCTTGGGACTGGCCACGGCAGAGTTAAAAAAATGTTGAAAACATTATTTATTTATTCATTTATTTGTTTGAGATCCTGAGGAATCCCAATGAGCTTTTCCAAGGCCCTCCCTGACCGCAGTAGCAAATCGTTTTTACAGAGCTGGTTTGCTTGTCCCAACATCTGACCCTCCTCTTTTCACAGCACGGACTTGGGACCGGCCACGGCAGAGTTAAAAAATGTTGAAGACATTATTTATTTATTTATTCATTTATTTGTTTGAGATTCTGAGGAATCCCAATGAGATTTTCCAAGGCCCTCCCTGACCGCAGTAGCAAATAGTTTTTTTTACAGAGCTGGTTTGCTTGTCCCAGCATCTGACCCTCTTCTTTTCACAGCACGGGCTTGGGACCGGACACGGCAGAGTTAAAAAAATGTTGAAAACATTATTTATTTATTCATTTATTTGTTTGAGATCCTGAGGAATCCCAATGAGCTTTTCCAAGGCCCTCCCTGACCGCAGTAGCAAATAGTTTTTACAGAGCTGGTTTGCTTGTCCCAGCATCTGACCCTCCTCTTTTCACAGCACGGGCTTGGGACCGGCCACGGCAGAGTTAAAAAAATGTTGAAAACATTATTTATTTATTTATTCATTTATTTGTTTGAGATCCTGAGGAATCCCAATGAGCTTTTCCAAGGCCCTCCCTGACTGCAGTATCAAATAGTTTTTACAGAGCTGGTTTGCTTATCCCAGCATCTGACCCTCCTATTTTCACAGCACGGGCTTGGGACCGGCCACGGCAGAGTTAAAAAAATGTTGAAAACATTATTTATTTATTAATTTATTTGTTTGAGATCCTGAGGAATCCCAATGAGCTTTTCCAAGGCCCTCCCTGACCGCAGTAGCAAATAGTTTTTACAGAGCTGGTTTGCTTGTCCCAGCATCTGACCCTCCTCTTTTCACAGCACGGGCTTGGGACCAGCGACGGCAGAGTTAAAAAATGTTGAAAACATTATTTATTTATTTGTTTGAGATCCTGAGGAATCCCAATGAGCTTTTCCAAAGCACTCCCTGACCTCAGTAGAAAATAGTTTTTACAGAACTGGTTTGCTTGTCCCAGCATCTGACCCTCCTCTTTTCACAGCACGGGCTTGGGACCGGCCACGGCAGAGTTAAAAAAATGTTGAAAACATTATTTATTTATTCATTTATTTGTTTGAGATCCTGAGGAATCCCAATGAGCTTTTCCAAGGCCCTCCCTGACCGCAGTAGCAAATAGTTTTTACAGAGCTGGTTTGCTTGTCCCAACATCTGACCCTCCTCTTTTCACAGCACGGGCTTGGGACCGGCCACGGCAGAGTTAAAAAATGTTGAAAACATTATTTATTTATTTATTCATTTATTTGTTTGAGATTCTGAGGAATCCCAATGAGCTTTTCCAAGGCCCTCCCTTACCGCAGTAGCAAATATTTTTTTTACAGATCTAGTTTGCTTGTCCCAGCATCTGACCCCCTTCTTTTCACAGCACGGGCTTTGGACCGGCCACGGCAGAGTTAAAAAAATGTTGAAAACCTTATTTATTTATTCATTTATTTGTTTGAGATCCTGAGGAATCCCAATGAGCTTTTCCAAGGCCCTCCCTGACCGCAGTAGCAAATAGTTTTTACAGAGCTGGTTTGCTTGTCCCAGCATCTGACCCTCCTCTTTTCACAGCACAGGCTTGGGACCGGCCACGGCAGAGTTAAAAAAATGTTGAAAACATTATTTATTTATTTATTCATTTATTTGTTTGAGATCCTGAGGAATCCCAATGAGCTTTTCCAAGGCCCTCCCTGACTGCAGTATCAAATAGTTTTACAGAGCTGGTTTGCTTATCCCAGCATCTGACCCTCCTCTTTTCATAGCACGGGCTTGGGACCGGCCACGGCAGAGTTAAAAAAATGTTGAAAACATTATTTATTTATTCATTTATTTGTTTGAGATCCTGAGGAATCCCAATGAGCTTTTCCAAGGCCCTCCCTGACCGCAGTAGCAAATCGTTTTTACAGAGCTGGTTTGCTTGTCCCAACATCTGACCCTCCTCTTTTCACAGCACGGACTTGGGACCGGCCACGGCAGAGTTAAAAAATGTTGAAGACATTATTTATTTATTTATTCATTTATTTGTTTGAGATTCTGAGGAATCCCAATGAGATTTTCCAAGGCCCTCCCTGACCGCAGTAGCAAATAGTTTTTTTTACAGAGCTGGTTTGCTTGTCCCAGCATCTGACCCTCTTCTTTTCACAGCACGGGCTTGGGACCGGACTCGGCAGAGTTAAAAAAATGTTGAAAACATTATTTATTTATTCATTTATTTGTTTGAGATCCTGAGGAATCCCAATGAGCTTTTCCAAGGCCCTCCCTGACCGCAGTAGCAAATAGTTTTTACAGAGCTGGTTTGCTTGTCCCAGCATCTGACCCTCCTCTTTTCACAGCACGGGCTTGGGACCGGCCACGGCAGAGTTAAAAAAATGTTGAAAACATTATTTATTTATTTATTCATTTATTTGTTTGAGATCCTGAGGAATCCCAATGAGCTTTTCCAAGGCCCTCCCTGACTGCAGTATCAAATAGTTTTTACAGAGCTGGTTTGCTTATCCCAGCATCTGACCCTCCTATTTTCACAGCACGGGCTTGGGACCGGCCACGGCAGAGTTAAAAAAATGTTGAAAACATTATTTATTTATTAATTTATTTGTTTGAGATCCTGAGGAATCCCAATGAGCTTTTCCAAGGCCCTCCCTGACCGCAGTAGCAAATAGTTTTTACAGAGCTGGTTTGCTTGTCCCAGCATCTGACCCTCCTCTTTTCACAGCACGGGCTTGGGACCAGCGACGGCAGAGTTAAAAAATGTTGAAAACATTATTTATTTATTTGTTTGAGATCCTGAGGAATCCCAATGAGCTTTTCCAAAGCACTCCCTGACCTCAGTAGAAAATAGTTTTTACAGAACTGGTTTGCTTGTCCCAGCATCTGACCCTCCTCTTTTCACAGCACGGGCTTGGGACCGGCCACGGCAGAGTTAAAAAAATGTTGAAAACATTATTTATTTATTCATTTATTTGTTTGAGATCCTGAGGAATCCCAATGAGCTTTTCCAAGGCCCTCCCTTACCGCAGTAGCAAATATTTTTTTTACAGATCTAGTTTGCTTGTCCCAGCATCTGACCCCCTTCTTTTCACAGCACGGGCTTTGGACCGGCCACGGCAGAGTTAAAAAAATGTTGAAAACCTTATTTATTTATTCATTTATTTGTTTGAGATCCTGAGGAATCCCAATGAGCTTTTCCAAGGCCCTCCCTGACCGCAGTAGCAAATAGTTTTTACAGAGCTGGTTTGCTTGTCCCAGCATCTGACCCTCCTCTTTTCACAGCACAGGCTTGGGACCGGCCACGGCAGAGTTAAAAAAATGTTGAAAACATTATTTATTTATTTATTCATTTATTTGTTTGAGATCCTGAGGAATCCCAATGAGCTTTTCCAAGGCCCTCCCTGACTGCAGTATCAAATAGTTTTTACAGAGCTGGTTTGCTTATCCCAGCATCTGACCCTCCTCTTTTCACAGCACGGGCTTGGGACCGGCCACGGCAGAGTTAAAAAAATGTTGAAAACATTATTTATTTATTCATTTATTTGTTTGAGATCCTGAGGAATCCCAATGAGCTTTTCCAAGGCCCTCCCTGACCGCAGTAGCAAATAGTTTTTACAGAGCTGGTTTGCTTGTCCCAGCATCTGACCCTCCTCTATTCACAGCACGGGCTTGGGACCGGCCATGGCAGAGTTAAAAAATGTTGAAAACATTATTTATTTATTCATTTATTTGTTTGAGATCCTGAGGAATCCCAATGAGCTTTTCCAAGGCCCTCCCTGACCGCAGTAGCAAATAGTTTTTACAGAGCTGGTTTCCTTGTCCCAGCATCTGACCCTCCTCTTTTCACAGCACGGGCTTGGGACCGGCCACGGCAGAGTTAAAAAATGTTGAAAACATTATTTATTTATTTATTAATTTATTTGTTTGAGATCCTGAGGAATCCCAATGAGCTTTTCCAAGGCCCTCCCTGACCGCAGTAGCAAATAGTTTTTACAGAGCTGGTTTGCTTGTCCCAGCATCTGACCCTCCTCTTTTCACAGCACGGGCTTGGGACCGGCGACGGCAGAGTTAAAAAATGTTGAAAACATTATTTATTTATTTGTTTGAGATCCTGAGGAATCCCAATGAGCTTTTCCAAAGCACTCCCTGACCTCAGTAGAAAATAGTTTTTACAGAGCTGGTTTGCTTGTCCCAGCATCTGACCCTCCTCTTTTCACAGCACGGGCTTGGGACTGGCCACGGCAGAGTTAAAAAAATGTTGAAAACATTATTTATTTATTCATTTATTTGTTTGAGATCCTGAGGAATCCCAATGAGCTTTTCCAAGGCCCTCCCTGACCGCAGTAGCAAATAGTTTTTACAGAGCTGGTTTGCTTGTCCCAACATCTGACCCTCCTCTTTTCACAGCACGGGCTTGGGACCGGCCACGGCAGAGTTAAAAAATGTTGAAAACATTATTTATTTATTTATTCATTTATTTGTTTGAGATTCTGAGGAATCCCAATGAGCTTTTCCAAGGCCCTCCCTTACCGCAGTAGCAAATATTTTTTTTACAGAGCTGGTTTGCTTGTCCCACTATCTGACCCCCTTCTTTTCACAGCACGGGCTTTGGACCGGCCACGGCAGAGTTAAAAAAATGTTGAAAACCTTATTTATTTATTCATTTATTTGTTTGAGATCCTGAGGAATCCCAATGAGCTTTTCCAAGGCCCTCCCTGACCGCAGTAGCAAATAGTTTTTACAGAGCTGGTTTGCTTGTTCCAGCATCTGACCCTCCTCTTTTCACAGCACGGGCTTGGGACCGGCCACGGCAGAGTTAAAAAAATGTTGAAAACATTATTTATTTATTTATTCATTTATTTGTTTGAGATCCTGAGGAATCCCAATGAGCTTTTCCAAGGCCCTCCCTGACTGCAGTATCAAATAGTTTTTACAGAGCTGGTTTGCTTATCCCAACATCTGACCCTCCTCTTTTCACAGCACGGGCTTGGGACCGGCCACGGCAGAGTTAAAAAAATGTTGAAAACATTATTTATTTATTCATTTATTTGTTTGAGATCCTGAGGAATCCCAATGAGCTTTTCCAAGGCCCTCCCTGACCGCAGTAGCAAATAGTTTTTACAGAGCTGGTTTACTTGTCCCAGCATCTGACCCTCCTCTATTCACAGCACGGGCTTGGGACCGGCCATGGCAGAGTTAAAAAATGTTGAAAACATTATTTATTTATTCATTTATTTGTTTGAGA
>NW_028119835.1:0-100076 GCF_965119305.1 Pelophylax lessonae
CAAAGGAAAAGTAATAATTGAAGGGGCCGTCAAAAGTCAGCATGATCTTGAAGACAACATGGACCCATGAAAGGACTACTGTGGAGTTAGAAGTCAGACACATAATGAGCAGTGCTACAGAATGAGAACAACAGAAGTTTAAAGTTGGAAACTTTAGATTTAAAATGATTACTTAGTTGAAGAGTCTTCAGTTAAAGGACTTTTGATCATGTAACTGTTTACTTAGGAGTTTGACCAAGATCTAGGCTGTGATGTGTACATAGTTCATGGTTTGAGTTGAGGGTCAGGTCGCACTTTAAATGACAATTGCGTGGTCATACAACACTGTACCCAGACTAAATTTTTATCATTTTATTCACACAAATAGAGCTTTCTTTTTTTAATCACCAATGGGTTTTTTTTTTTGCTAAATAGACGAAAAAAGAAGAAAAAAAAAACACGTTGTTTGTTTTTGCTGTTATAATATTTTGCAAATAAATAATCTTTCTTCATGAATTTAGGCCAAAATGTATTCTGCTACATTACTTTGGTAAAAATAACCCAAACCAGTGTATATTATTTAGTCTGTAGGAAAATATTATAAAGTCCACAAGCTATGGTATATCCGAAAATTGATCAATCCTGATGTACGGACGGCCTATGTCATCATATAAAATGGGTGTGACAGTGATTAGAGACACTGGCTGGTGAAAGTACGGAAAAAAAATAAATATTTTTTTTTTTAACACACTTTGACCAGAGCAATATAATGGTACCATAGTGTCATTGTGCCACCCTAGGGAAGTAATCAGTCATTTATTTTTACACGTTTGCTTATGGCATTGAGTAAAATCGGTTCTTTCAGTTTTTGTTGCGATTAGCTTTAATTGGCCACAATTGATCACATGGCGCAGATGGGCTGTGATTGGCCCAGTCTATACCTACAATCTGATTCCTGTGACCAATCACAGCTAGCAACACTAAGGATGGCTTGAAAGGAAGTCAACCATTGTTTAGAACTGTAACGTGACCTGCTGTGATTGGTTACAGCAGACACATGATACAGTAACAGGAGAAAATCCAGAGGAAAATGATAGGCCAAATACAGAAAACAGCACAATGAAATACAATTATTTTAATTTTATAACTAGGACCTAGAGATGTAAAAACAGTTCTATGGCCAAAAGTTCCCATCAAAATAAAACATAGGGCAGTGACGGCAAACCTTGGCACCATAGATTTTTTAGAACTACATTTCCTATGATGCTCATGCACTCTGCATTGTAGTTGAGCATCATGGGAGGTTTAGCTCCAAAAAATCTGGAGTGCCATGGTTCGCCATCACTGACATAGGGTGTCAAAATCCAATCCAAGGTAAATAACTGCCAACTTACAATAAAGGAAGAAACAGATTACAGAACTGAATTTTAGGCAAGAAAATACAATTGGCAGACAGTGAAAGGTATGGGACTCCACAATGCCTACTAACCTCACCATAACTGAATAATTAGTTTACAGCCCATTCATGTTTCCACTTTGTGTGTATTTACTATATGCGTGCCTCGTGAACGGTCATGTGTTTCTTTTATGCTTTTCTGCACTGTGTGTAAATCCCCCCAAAACAAGTATCATTAAAACTCTAAACCTTCTGCATTAATCAATGGTTAATGTAGTATAATACTCTACTAGAGTTTTCAGGTTGAGATACACATATGTATCCTACGTGCGTTGTAAGCCTAGCTAGGAGAGTAGACTTCCCAAAGGCCATCCAACACACCCACCCAATTGCCACCACTGGTCTAAGGCAAGTTCTTGGAGTGGAGACAAGCGTCGGTTAACAAGAAGCTTGCTATCTACGTTGTTGAGCATCTCGTCCAACCTTTTAGCTAGGCCTACAAAGCATGAAGGAACAATGGACTGTGTATTCCATGTACTTTGAACTAGGGATCGACCGATATAGCGGGAGCCAATATGCACTTTCCCCGATATATATCGGAATTATTTGGATTTACCGATATTGCCGATATTTTGGGAAAGTGCATGTACCGGGGTGATGCCTGCAGCTAGAGGCATCACCCCGGTACCCGCATCCATAGCCGACGGTCGGCTGACTTGTACTGACAACCGATGCGGCTGAGAAGCCGCTTGACTGTCAGTACAAGGAGCGGGAGGGAACGTCCCCCCCTCCCGACACCTTCCACAGCTCGCCCCGGGTCTCACGTCTCACCAGGAGATGGGCATCCTTCCTGCACCACCGCCGTCTGACTGGGTTTCCATTTTTTTTAATTCGGCGCCAAGTACCCGAAAGTGATGTCATGACATCACATCACTTCCAAGTACTGGCGGCGCAGAATTAAAAAAAAAAAAAACTTACAGCATTCAAAACAGCCAAACTTGGCGTTTTGAATGCTTTTAAGTGCAGAGGAGGGGTTTGGGGTCTTTTAGACCCCCAGAT
The DNA here is from genome assembly GCF_965119305.1 of Pelophylax lessonae. Lineage (NCBI taxonomy): Eukaryota > Metazoa > Chordata > Amphibia > Anura > Ranidae > Pelophylax > Pelophylax lessonae. The sequence goes on from NW_028119835.1 coordinate 2,435, forward strand.
CCCTCCACCACAGTACCTGTAGGCATTAACCACTTACCGCATACTAACGTAGGTCTACGTCAGTAAACTTTGCGGTAGTGTACCGGGATGATGCCTCTAGCTAGAGGCATCATTCCAGTACCGTGGTTTGAAGCCGACGGTTGGCTTTCCGTCGGTACCGACCGATGCGGCTCGGGAGCCGCTCGATCGGTACCCGGGGGGGCGGGAGGGGACGTCCCCCCCCCTCCCGCCGCCTTCCGTGGCTTTGCTCGGGGCTCCCGTCCCACCGGGAGCCCCGAGCACCCAGCCGGCGCGTCCGCCGGCTGGATGGAGTCCCGATGAATGCCGGAAACAGCATCGATCGGGGCTCCGTTGACGTAACCCGGAGGCGGCGTCCATGACGTCACTTCCGGGTTACTGTGCCGCAAAAGGCGGCAAATTTGAAAATCGGCTGTATGCAAAAACGCCGTTTTTGGCATTTTGCATACAGGGAAGTGTAGTGGAGGGGTCTAGGGTCTTTTAGACCCTCGATCCCTCCATAAAGTGTACCTGTCACGACATATTGCTGTCACAAGGGATGTTTACATTGCTTGTGACAGCAATAAAAGTGATCAGATTTTTTTTTTTTTTTAAAACTGTAATAAAGTTAAAAAAATAAATAAAATAAATGGGAAAAAAAAAAAAAAAAAAATTTAGCCGCCCCCGTCACCGCTAGCTCGCGCACAAAAAAAAACGTATACGCAAGTCGAGCCGCAAATGAAATCGCTGTTCAAACCACACATGTGAGGTATCGCCGCGATCGCCAGAGTGTGAGCAATATTTTAAAAAAAAGAGCTACACTCTACCTCTAAACTGGTAACCGTTAAATAAATTTAAAGCGTCGCAGATTGAGATCTCTATTGACCGTAGTTTGTCGACATCCCACGGGGGGGCGCAATTTTAAACCGTAACATGTTGGGTATCTATTTACTCGGCGTGACATGTTCTTTCACAATATACAAAAAAAATGGGCTAACTTTACTGTTTAGTATTTTTTAAATGCAGTGAAATGTGATTTTTCAAAATTTTTCCAAAAAAATGGCGCTTTATAGACCGCTGCGCAAATACCGCGTGACAAAAATTATTGCAATGACCGACATTTTATTCTTCAGAGTCTTTGCTAAAATAATATATATAATGTTTGGGGGTTCTAAGTTGTTTTCTAGGAAAAAATACTGATTTTAACTTGTGAACAAAATGTGTCAAAAATAGGCTCGGTCCTTAAGTGGTTAAAAAAAAAAAAATGTAATGTCTAAAAATATCGGCCGATACCGATATCCTATGACCAAAATATCGGCGTTAAAAAAACCCGATATCGGTCGATCATTACTTTGAACCCTGTGGGACAGAACAATGAAAAAATTAAGTGAGAATTCTTCTTGAAATCTGTACCAAAAATTAGCATTACATGGAACTACACTAGAAGATGAATAAAGCTGAGAGAGACAACACAGTGTAAGTAGTACTTTTTAAAATACTTATAATTTTATAATTCTACAGTTTTCCTTTTATTCTGATCAAAATGATTTTAATGCATAATCATTTTTGGACAATCTAGAGAGATGGTGAGTTCAGTACGGTTGTGTAGTCTTTACAAAAAAATCAAAACTTTACAGAAATTAGGAAACCCCGGACAATGGTTTGATTAGATGACAGGAAAGAGGAGATGAGACATCAAAGCCAAAAGCCGCACCACACAAACACAAACCTTCCAGGACGGGATCTTGGATGATGGCAACATGCCTGGACCAATGGTGTAATAGTGATAGTCTGGAACAGCGGAATAAGATCGGGTCCAGGGGCGGGACACTGGGAGCGGGAAATGGGTGAAATGGCCTGCCATAGGCATTTCGCCATAGTGATGATACCCATTAGACAGCTGGAGACAGACAACATGGAGGAGGAAAAAAACAAAAAAACAAAACAGGGAACAAAATGCAAAATCAATACAATGATAAAGGTGATTAAAATCAAGCTGAGATTGATCCACCTCTAAACCCAGGGGTAGCAGCCATTTTGTAGACAGCACCACAAAAAAAACAAAAAAAAACATAATAGAGGTGTTTCTAGAACACATTCTATGTTAAATTTTCTACCGTAGGTTAGGGTATGAAAGTGTACACCTATCTGTGGACAACACACTCCTTCCTTGGCTACAACTCTATTCTTGTAATATTGTACATGAGGCCTATTGAGGGATGATCATAACAATCTGCCGACAGTGACATAACTTAGGCCCATTTCTATAAATGCCTGTGAAGGTTCTTCTTTACCCAGGTCATGGTATAGTTAGTCGTAGTTAGTCACATTTAACTGGGCTTGAGGTGGTCAGCAGGCTGGCTTAGTGGTTAGTACTTCTGCCTTGAGTCCTTGATTTGAATTCTAACCAGGACACTACCAGCATGTAGTTTGCATGTCCTCTCCGTGCTTGCATGACATTTCCTCTGGGTACTCAAATAGGGCTTTTCCACTGCATGTAACCGAACGGTTCGACTCACTTTTGTGCTTTTCCACTGCTGGTACCGCATGGTATAGTGTAGGAACGGTTCGGTACGGTACGGTGGCGCTTTTCCACTGCATGGAACCGAACGGTACGGCTCTCAAAAACAGTACCACCTCGATTGCGGTTCCAAGAGGTACCATACCGGTACCATATCCCACAATCCTTTGCATGCAGTCACTACTAGCCACTGATTGGTCAGAGAATCCCACCCACCCCGTTGTTATCCCACCCACTTAATTTTAGTACTACTTTAGTGGAAAAGCAAACTATACCGTACCGTACTGAACCGCTCGAACACCGTACCATGCGGTACCAGCAGTGGAAAAGCAAATCGGGCCAAGCAGGGCCGAGCCGGTACTTGCAGTGGAAAAGTGCCAAAATTCCCCCCCCACACTCCAAAGACATGTTGGAACTTGGAAGGGTATTTTGCTCCTGTCTACAGTATATTGGCTTTATAATGTGTATGCATGCAAGGTAGGGAGCTTAGATTCTGGTCTCCTTGAGGGCAGAGACTGATGTGAATGTAAAGCACTGTGTAAATTGTGGGCGCTATATGAAGACCCAATAAAAAATAAATAAAAAAATGTTCTAATGCAGGGTTACTCAACCAAGGTTCCATGGAACCATAGGGTTCCTCCATAGGTTGCTGGGGGTTCCTTGAGCATTGAGCAATTTCTGCCTCTCAGATAAGTTAACTCTGACACCAATGAATTTTTAGCTATCTGTAGGGTGGTAATGCTTCCCATTGACCACAGGTGTAAGGAGCATTCTTCCCACTGACCATCACACTAAAAAGTCATTTTTAACAGGGGTTCCCTGAGACATGAAAGTTATTTCAAGAGCTCCTCCATGCTGAAAATGTTGAGAAAGGCTATTCTAATTAAATTAGAACTGAAGACATGCCTTGGATAAGCTCTAACATCTTCAACATTACAGAACAAGTCCAGTTGAATGTAACCAACTACAACCAGATATTTCTTTATATGAAATCTACTATGGGGCCTAGGCTAAATTCTCACAATTCGCTCACAAAATGGCTGCCTTCACCCAAGGTAATGATGGCTCTGTGCAAAATAAAAATAAAAAATATGATAAATGCAGCCCTCAAAAATTCCACTCGCCTACTAGCATTTTGTGAGTGGAATTTTGAGGCTGGCGAGCTGTGCATGCCGCCGCCGCCATTAACAGCAGGCGGCGATTACTTTTACTTTCTTTTTTAGAAAAGGATGGGCTCTAGGAGCAGAGCACTGCGTCCTGAGCCCACCCATTGTGTGACAATAGCGAATGAGTATTCGCTATTGTCACAGGGATCCTCCTCCTGATCCTCCTACTGGCCAATCAGGAGGCAGGTGTTTCCTGATTGGCTAAAAGGCGAACGATTGTAACTGGCCGAGGAGGAGGAGGAGGACTCGGGAGACACGGAGGACGCACAGGATTGATGAGAAGCCGCCTGCTGCAGGTAAGTGCACGCTGTGATCGCTCTGCAATTAAGGGGACATGCTGTGGGCGCTCTGCAATTAAGGAGACATGCTGTGGGCGCTCTGCAATTAAGGAGACATGCTGTGGGCACTGTACAATGAAAGGGGACATGCTGTGGGCACTGTACAATGAAAGGGGACATGCTGTGGGCACTGTACAATGAAAGGGGACATGCTGTGGGCACTGTGCAATGAAAGGGGACATGCAGTGGGCACTGTATAATGAAAGGGGACATGTTGTGGGCACTGTACAATGAAAGGGGATATGCTGTGGGCACTGTACAATGAAAGGGGACATGCTGTGGGCACTGTGCAATGAAAGGGGACATGCTGTGGGCACTGTGCAATGAAAGGGGTCATGCTGTGGGCACTGTACAATGAAAGGGGACATGCTGTGGGCACTGTGCAATGAAAGGGGACATGCTGTGGGCACTGTGCAATGAAAGGGGACATGCTGTGGGCACTGTACAATGAAAGGGGACATGCTGTGGGCACTGTACAATGAAAGGGGACATGCTGTGGGCACTGTACAATGAAAGGGGACATGCTGTGGGCACTGTGCAATGAAAGGGGACATGCTGTGGGCACTGTACAATGAAAGGGGACATGCTGTGGGCACTGTACAATGAAAGGGGACATGCTGTGGGCACTGTGCAATGAAAGGGGTCATGCTGTGGGCACTGTGCAATGAAAGGGGACATGCTGTGGGCACTGTGCAATGAAAGGGGACATGCTGTGGGCACTGTACAATGAAAGGGGACATGCTGTGGGCACTGTGCAATGAAAGGGGACATGCTGTGGGCACTGTGCAATGAAAGGGGACATGCTGTGGGCACTGTGCAATGAAAGGGGACATGCTGTGGGCACTGTGCAAAGAAAGGGGACATGCTGTGGGCACTGTACAATGAAAGGGGACATGCTGTGGGCACTGTGCAATGAAAGGGGACATGCTGTGGGCACTGTGCAATGAAAGGGGACATGCTGTGGGCACTGTGCAATGAAAGGGGACATGCTGTGGGCACTGTGCAATGAAAGGGGACATGCTGTGGGCACTGTACAATGAAAGGGGACATGCTGTGGGCACTGTGCAATGAAAGGGGTCATGCTGTGGGCACTGTGCAATGAAAGGGGACATGCAGTGGGCACTGTGCAATGAAAGGGGACATGCTGTGGGCACTGTGCAATGAAAGGGGACATGCTGTGGGCACTGTGCAATGAAAGGGGTCATGCTGTGGGCACTGTGCAATGAAAGAGGACATGCTGTGGGCACTGTACAATGAAAGGGGACATGCTGTGGGCACTGTACAATGAAAGGGGACATGCTGTGGGCACTGTACAATGAAAGGGGACATGCTGTGGGCACTGTGCAATGAAAGGGGTCATGCTGTGGGCACTGTGCAATGAAACGGGACATGCTGTGGGCGCTCTGCAATGAAAGGGGACATGCTGTGGGCGCTCTGCAATGTAAGGGGATATGCTGTGGGCGCTCTGCAATTTAAGGGGACATGCTGTGGGCGCTCTGCAATGTAAGGGGACATGCTGTGGGCGCTCTGCAATTTAAGGGGACATGCTGTGGGCGCTCTGCAATGTAAGGGGACATGCTGTGGGCGCTCTGCAATGTAAGGGGACATGCTGTGGGCGCTCTGCAATGTAAGGGGACATGCTGTGGGCGCTCTGCAATGTAGAGGGCGTGTTTAGGGGCGGAGCAGGGTGGGGTTTGGGTGGGGCAACAAGTGGCGAGTAACTCTTAAGGCCTGGCTAGTAGCTCATGGCTTGAAATTTTGAGCCCTGATAAATGGACATGAAATAACAGTAGGGTAAATTGATGTGTGATAAAAAAAATACCATTAAACTCAATAACAATTTAAATGTGAAAGTATATGGAACCAACAGCATCCACATCCAAAATATCTTCACAACAAATATATACATAAAGCCCAGCTCATGATAATGGAAAATAAAAGAAAAAACTGCTGCAAAACCCCACATTACCAGAAAATAAACAAATTTTTATTATAAGGATTAGAAAAATAAAATGTTGGCGCATAAACAGATAGAATTAGATGGCAGATATATAGAAAGTTTAAAGTGGTTGCAAATCCATACATATACCCCCTGAAGTGACTAGCCTCGGGTGATACAAGAGAACTCATTTCCACATTAGGTTAGATTCACACTCTTGTGGGTGGTACGGCTTGCGCTTGTGCCGGCACAGCAGCCCGTTGATTTGAACGGGATTTGAATGGGATGCTGTACTTGTGGGAAACAAACAATAAGGTCCTGGCGCTGATCCGCTGAGCAACCTCCTTTTTCCTCATGAATTTCAGCAGTCACAGTGCCCTTCATTCACAGTGTAATGGTGCTTTCTGCAACATCAAGGACTGCCCAGCGAAGGAGACGAGATGAAGAGGATTCTGCTTAACCCTAGACTGGTCTGAAGACTTACTATCTGACTCATATATTCCAATGAGTCAGACGCGCTGTTATACCCAAGGGTGTCAAATATAATGGGATAACCTTCTCCTCCTTCCTCCTTTATAAATAAAGTTTTAGCAGTGGGGGCTATCACAGGCTCGTCTGTCCGTTAACTATGGGAATCAACCTGGATGTGGCTTCCGTGCGCAGGCTCCGCTCCCGTACGTGTTGCGTCACTCAAACGACAGCAGTAACACTTTTTAAGCTCTCTCAGGGGTGATGGCGAGAGATTGAGAAAAACATGTCTTGCTGCCCTGCTGTATCTTCTCAAAATGGTGGCTGAGTCACTTCCTGTACAGATTCTTGTGGGAAATGCAGGGAAAGAGTCCCTGGTCCTTTTAAAAAAAACACGGCCACATGGAAATGCACCGTATTTTTGGACCCGAAAAGCACTGCTTTTTCCGATTCTTGGGGTTTTTTTACCTTCATGCATTCTATGCATGAAGGTAAAAAACCTTCTGTGTGCAGCGGCCCCCGTAGTACTTACCTGAGCTCCATCGTGATCCAGCGATGTGCACTACAGTCTCGGCTCTCTTGGGACTCTCACCGCTCATTAGCTGAGACAGATTGGCTCCCACTGCTATCAATCACAGCCAGTGAATCAATGAGCAGAGAGAGGGGGCTGGGCTGAGAATTAACACCCAGAGATGTGAGATGTGAATGGACACCCAGAGCTGCGGCTCGGGAGTGTGCCCGCTTGGGTGCCCCCACAGCAAGCTGCTTGCTCTGGGGGCACTTGGCAGGAGAGAGGTGTCCTCCTCCTCCCCCCCTCCCTGCCTGTCAGCTCCGACTGCTGCTATAATTTAGTTACATAGTTACATAGTTAGTGAGGTTGAAAAAAGACATCAGTCCATCCAGTTCAACTTATGATGTGTGTGTGTGTTTGCTTTTAACCGTACATTGTATACCCCTGTATGTTGTGGTCTTTAAGGTGTCCATCTAATAGTTTTTTTAAACTATCAATGCTCCCTGCCGATACGACTGCTTGTGGAAGAGAATTCCACATCCTTACTGCTCTTACAGTGAAGAACCCCTTACGCACTTTAAGGTTAAACCGCCTTTCCTCAAGTTTTAGTGAGTGGCCACGTGTCTTATTGTATCTCCTCTCTCTGAATAGTTTGTTCCTTATGCTCGGGTCGCCAGTACAGTATTTGTACATTGATATCATATCCCCCCTCAATCGTCTCTTCTCCAGAGAGAATAGGTTCAGTGTTTGTAGCCTTTCCGCATAGCTGATGTCCTCCATTCCCCTAATTATTTTTGTTGCCCTTCTCTGCACTTTCTCCAATTCCAGCACATCCTTCCTGAGGACCGGTGCCCAGAACTGGACAGCATACTCCAGATGTGGCTGGACCAGAGTCTTGTAGAGTGGGAGAATAATCTCTTTATTTCTGGAGTGAATCCCCTTTTTTATACAACCCAGTATTCTGTTGGCTTTGCTTGCGGCGGCTTGGCATTGCATGCCACTGCCAAGCCTGTTGTCTACCAGTACCCCCAAGTCCTTTTCCATCCTAGACTCACCCAGAGGTTCCCCCCCTAGTGAGTAGCTTGCTTTCTGGTTTCTGGCCCCCAAGTGCATTACTTTACATTTTTCAACATTAAATCTCATCTGCCATGTAGTTGCCCACCCCGTTATTTTGTTCAGGTCTGCTTGCAAGATTTCCACATCCTGCATAGAAGATATTGGCAAGCCTAATTTAGTATCATCTGCAAATACTGAGATTGTACTAGATATCCCCTCCTCTAGATCATTTATGAATAAATTAAACAGGATTGGTCCCAGGACAGAACCCTGGGGGACCCCACTTTCCACACCCGCCCAACCCGAGTACTCCCCATTAATCACCACCCTCTGTACTCTCCCCTGGAGCCAGTTCTCTATCCAGGTACTCACCTTATGGTCCATACCTACCTTCCTTAGTTTGTGCAGTAAGCGTTTGTGGGGAACGGTGTCAAAGGCCTTTGCAAAGTCCAGATACACCACATCCACAGGCTGACCTTTATCTAGGTGGCAGCTCACTTCATCGTAGAAGGTTAATAGATTGGTTTGGCACGAACGATTTTTCATGAATCCATGCTGATTACTACTTATAATACCGTTTTCATTACTAAAGTCTTGTATGTGGTCCCTTATCATCCCCTCCAAAATTTTGCAGACTACTGATGTTAGGCTGACCGGCCTATAGTTACCCGGGATATATCTCAGCCCCTTTTTAAATATTGGTACCACGTTGGATTTTTTCCAATCAGCTGGCACCATACCTGTCTGTAAACTATCCTTAAAGATCAAGAATAATGGTCTGGCAATCACCTGGCTGAGCTCATTAAGAACCCTCGGGTGCAAGCCATCCGGTCCCGGGGATTTATTTATGTTAAGTTTCTCTAGTTTAGCTCTAAGTCTATCCTCTGTTAGCCATGGCGGCACTTCCTGAGGTGTATTATTTAGTTCGGCCTTACAAGCAAGGTTCGTGTAGCCCCCCGATTCCTTTGTGAAGACTGAAGAAAATAAATTATGTAACACTTCCGCCTTTTCTCTGTCCTCTGTGGCCATTTTTCCTTTATCATCTTTTATGGGGCCAATGTGTTCTGGCCTCGCTTTCCTACTGTTTATATACTTAAAGAACTTCTTGGGGTTCTTTTTACTCTCCTCCGCTATATGTCTCTCGTGTTCTATTTTAGCCGCCCTGATTTCGTCTTTACATTTCTTATTACACTCTTTGTAATGCTTAAATGCTGCCAATGACCCCTCAGTCTTGTATTTTTTGAAGGCCTTTTCTTTAGCTCTAATATACATTTTTATGTTGGAGTTTAGCCACCCAGGGTTTAGTTTTGCTCTTTTAAATTTATTTCCCTGTGGAATGCACTGGTCAATCCCCTTGTTAAGTATGCTCTTGAAGCACTCCCATTTTTCCTCCGTGTTCTTTGTTCCCAGGGTTCTATCCCATTTGATATTTTCTAGAAGCGAGCGCAGTTTAGGGAAATTGGCTCTTTTGAAATTCAGTGTCCTTATATTACCCTTGTGTTTCCTATTACTGTAATTAATACTGAAACCAATTGACCTATGGTCACTGTTGTCCCGTATTTCTATATCCGTGAGCAGGTCTGTATTGTTGGTAATCAGTAGGTCAAGTACCGCATTGTTTCTTGTCGGTGCATTCACCATCTGACCCATGAAATTGTCCTGCAAAACATTTAGGAACTGCCGAGCCTTGGCTGAGTGTGCGGTTCCTTCTGCCCAGTCTATATCTGGATAATTAAAGTCCCCCATTATAATGACATTTCCCATCCTTGCTGCCAATCCTATCTGTAACATGAGGTCCGCCTCACTCTCCTCCCTCTGGTTGGGGGGCCTATAGCATACGCCCAATATTACCTTCCCCACCGTGCTTTCCCTTTGAAGCTCTACCCATAGGGATTCTGCCTCGTCCTTAGCTCCATTATTAATATCATCCCTCATATTTACCTGTATACTGTTCTTAATATACAGACATACCCCTCCCCCTTTTTTACCCTCTCTATCCCTGCGATAAAGGGAATACCCCTGAATGGTCGCCATCCAGTCATGAGAGCTGTCAAACCAAGTCTCCGTTATCCCCACAAAATCGAAGTCCTCCTCAAACATTAGCAGCTCCAGCTCTCCCATCTTGTTGGCCAGGCATCTGGCATTGGTATACAAGCCTCGTAATTTTGATCGGTTACAATTTCTGAGTGTTCTTTCTACAATCCCCTGTGTTACATTAAATAAGGTGTCCCAGTGTTTGTGGTTTTGTAAAAATAAGCCGATGTATATCTTTTTCATAGCGCCGCTCACGTGACCAGCCACCTCTCTCCTCCTAGCTTATGTCAGTGAGGGTTTCTCTGCCCCTCCCACTGTAGCTGTCAGACTGGGAGAAGAAAGAGGAGGCCAGTCAGGTGAGCGCCAAGTGGTGCTATAAAAGGTATAGAATGGCCTATCTTTACAAAAACACATGCACTGGATACATCAGTTAATGTAACACAGGGGATTGTAGAAATGACACTCTGTGGCTTAAAGTGGATGTAAACACCATTCATAAAATCTGACCTGGGCACATATCTGTAGTGTTTACTGATCTCCCTCCAAAGCCCTAAGTCCTGTGTCTTTATGCTGCTCTGTTCCTTCAACATGATAACTTCTGACAAGTTCTCCGACACAGCAGATAAAAGCAGCTGGAAATTTGTGTGGGGGTGGGTGCATAGAGCTAGATTAGCAGAGAGCTGGTCTATTCACAGCACAGCTCTGCATGTTTATACCTTCATCTTCCTATCTGGAAGGAGGTGTGCCTTTCCTCCAATCAGGTGTCCCACAGTGTATGCCCAGACTCCCCACCCAGTGCTGGAATAGGAAGAGAAAATTCTAACATGATGTTCACTTTTTAAACAGTGTAGAAAGCGGGAGAGAGCAGATATACATGTAAAATTTATGTAGGGAGATTTCTTTCATCTCTGTGTATCATCTGAGGTTGTTCACTTCACTGGGTATATGTGAGGGTTAAATCCACTTTTGCAAAGCATGCTCTTAATGGCACCTGTGCCAAGTGGCTGACCTCCTGTGTTCAGAATGCAGTGGGGCAACCAGGACACGGAAGCCATTGGAGATCACTGGATAGGGTCTACTTCAGTGATTTTCAGCTTGCAGGGGCATCAGTCAGGTATGGCATATACTGTACATATGGCCAATGTAACTGTATACAATATCCACACCTGGAAGTCCTCTTTAGCATATTCTTTCATTTTTTTCACCATCAATCAGTGATCTGCTTATCATGCATGATTCATATTAATATTGTCATTTTCTTTTCATTCCTAACAAGTAACAGTTTTGTTTTACTTATACTACTATTGTATCTTCTTTTACTTATTCTATATACTATATTCCACATACTTCTATGTCATTTTTCTCAGCAAGCTAGTGACCAATCACTTATTTTTCCTAGGTAACACATTATACCTATAAAAACTTCAATAAAGGAAAGGAAACCAAAATATCCTGAATTCTGTACACAACCTGCCTGTGTATATTCGTATCTTTTACACAGGGTCATTTATTATTCTGATTTGTTGGTTCTTAGATCAGTTGACCTGTAAAATTATTACAATTTTAATTTTATCTTGATTACAGATTACCTGAGATTGCAACAGTGCAAGAAACAATATGAAAAGGTATTCGTTTGGATGCTACAAAATAATTGTTAGTTCCCAGGTAATCAGCAGCTGTACATATTGTAATACAGGAACACTTCAATGGCTGAAAAAACATATTCACCTTGTCAGTGGAGGCCCACGCTCCCATGGTGGACCCGGAGCTCACAGATGTGGGAGAACTACACTCGCTGACCGACTGGCAGGTTTCAGACGCTTCAGAGGAGGCAGAGCTGGATGAATTCTGGAAACATGGGAGACGTATGAACGGAATATTGTGAGCAATCAATAAAGCACAGGAAAGCAAAAGGAAAGAAGAAGCTAAAACATCACTGTTTTACATAGTTACATAGTAGGTGAGGTTGAATAAAGATAATAGTCCATCCAGTTCAACCTGTGTAGGTGTGTGTGGCTGTAATCATCTCACATAGCCCTTAATGTTCTGATCCTTGAGATGTACGTCTAAGAGTCTTTTGAAAGCCACCATACTTCCCGCAGAAACCACCTCTTGTGGTAGAGAATTCCACAATCTTGTAGCCCTAACAGTAGAGAACCCCCCACGTTGCCTGAGGTTAAAATGCTTCTCCTCTAATCGCATTGTATGTCCTCGAGTCCTCATGCAATCCCTTCGACTGAACAGCTTTTTTTCTAAGCTGAGATCCCCATTGAGATATTTATCCTTCATATAAGATAGGGCCAGGGACTATTCATAGGATTCAGATATATTGGGCAGACTAGATGGGCCAAATGGTTCTTATCTGCCGACACATTCTATGTTTCTATGTTTATAAATTGCTATCATGTCCCCCCTCAGGCGTCTCTTCTCCAGGGAGAATAAATCGAGCGATTGCAGCCGCTCTTCATAGTTAAGGTTATCCAATTCCCTAATCAGTTTAGTTGCCCTTCTCTGGACTCTCTCCAGCTCCAACACATCCCTCCTGAGGACTGGCGACCAGAACTGGACAGAATACTCCAGATGCGGTTGGACCAGAGTTTTATAAAGTGGAAGGATTATAGTCTTATCTCTGGAATACATCCCTTTCTTTATGCATGCTAATATTCTGCTGGCTTTGGCAGCTGCCGCTTGACATTGCATGCTGTTGCCTAAACTATCATCAACCAAGACTCCCAGATCCTTCTCCATTTTTGATTCCCCCAAGGGTTCCCCTCCTAACGTGTATTGTGCTTTTATGTTTCTAGTCCCCAAGTGCAAAACCTTACACTTTTCCACATTAAACCTCATTTGCCAAGTCGTTGCCCACTCCGTTATTTTATCCAGGTCATTCTGTAGGATATCTGCTTCATGCTGTGCAGTTATTGCCCTGCCCAATTTTGTGTCATCTGCAAAAACTGATATGGAACTACTGATCCCGTCCTCAATGCTGTTTATGAATAAATTGAACAAGGTTGGTCCCAGGACTGAGCCCTGGGGCACCCCGCTTACTACCTCAGACCAGTCTGAGTATGCGCTGTTTATTACCACCCTTTGGACACGGCCTTTTAGCCAGTTCCGTATCCAAGAGCACACCCTGCTGTCGATACCTGCAGACCTTATTTTATAAATTAAGTGCTTGTGGGGAATTGTATCAAATGCCTTAGCGAAATCCAAGTACACCACATCCACTGGTCTGCCCCTATCCAGCTCACAGCTCACCTCCTCGTAGAATGTTAAGAGATTGGTTTGACAAGAACGCCCATTTGTTAGACTGTATGGGAATCCAAATTGCTTTAATTATTCAAAATATGATCACATAAAACAGCCAACATGTTTCAGAGGCCAAAAACACTTCCCCCTTCATCAGGGATCAGTGAACTTTAACAAGGCCTAGATTGACTTCGTAAAATGAACTATGAGATAGATCTGTAGTCTGCTAATAAAGAGATCAAGAAGGATGCATTCAGATGGGTGATCAGACCCGTCCCTCATATCTGAGCCGCTGTCTGCAGGGGCGCACTAGGAGCTTCTGGCTTTTCCTGCTCTGTACTTTTACAGGTAGGGGAGTTGTACTGATGCCACCCCTGGTCGGTTTTTGTGTCTTTTAGCCACTCATAACCTCTAGCACAGAACTGAGGGGGTTTTAGGGCACTTCCTGAGCTCCGTGGAACAAGTCTGATAGGCGGGTGGGCGGGGACAGAAGCCAGCTGAAGAGTGGGAGAGAGAACACAGCACTCGCAACACTCTAGCTCCTTCCTTCCCAGGCTGACAGGAGAAGTGATACTGCTATCATTACTCCTGTCAGCAGCGGCACCCCCCTCAATGCAGCGCCCGGGGAAGTTTCCCCCCTGCCCCCCCCCCCCTCCTAGTTTTGGCCTTGCTTGTAACCAGTACACAGCAAATCTTTCAGGATACAAATTGAGAAGCTGGCATTGACAACCTATTTTTGAATCGTAAGGACTTACTTAATCTGCTTAACTGGCCATATACTAGTAGAATTTTACTGCAATTTTTTTTTTGTTTTAATACCATTCTATTTCCTAATCATCAATCGGGTCAAACTGATGTTTGAATTCAACCAAAGTGGGGAGAATATTTAAAAGAACAAGGACAACATTTTTTTTTAAGAACAAACAAATTTCTAACCATGTATTTGGTTTTGTTCAGAAATAAAATGTTATTGCTGTCCGTATCTCCGTATTCCATATTTTCCTTTAAAAAGGAAGAAAACCCTCCTCTGCAACTTTTACCTATAAGTGCGCCCAGGGCTGCTGTTAGAAATCACGAGGCCCCGTACAGACTACCTGGCAGGGCCCCCTCAAGAAAATATTAAAGATATATTTAGCTAAAATTACAACAAAAATCACTATTATCAGACACAAATATAACATAACTCGCATAATTCCTGCTAAATCTAAAAAAAAAAAAAAAAACATGTTAAATAAAAAAGATGATGAGATGAGAAAAATATACAGGCTGGGCAGTTGGAGCTCAGTGATCAGAGAGACAGAGAGAGAGAAACAAAGTTATAATTTACAAATAAACTCCTGAGCAGAGATAAGTGCTGGGAGGGGGGCCCCACACAAGGGAGGGGGATTAGTGAGGGACGACTGTCTCTTTCTCAACAGATAAAAGCTGATAGCAGGGAGAGGGACAGAGGGACAGAGATCAGATTCAGGTGCTGGAGGAAGATTTCTGTAATTGTTGTCCATCACTAATCCCCCTCTCTGTGTGGGCCCCCCCCGTGTGCTTGGGCCCCCTACAAGAGGGCTGGTGGTCCCCCCCTATCAGCAGCCCTGAGTGCGCCTATGATAAGGCTTACCTATAGGTACTGTAAATATCTCCTAAACATGCACCGTTTAGGAGATATTTACCTTACATGCAGCCAGTGACATCACTGGCGTATGCGCTCTGAAGGAACGGCCGCTGGTGCAGTTCCTTCAGAGCCCCGTGTGCGTGAGTGACATCACCGCGGCTCTGGCCAATCAGATGGGCGGATGCCGCGATCCCAGAAGACGGGCGACTGAACATGTCGCCTGTCATTCAGCTAAGCGGGCGGCACAGCGGTGGCTCGTTCTAAGGTAAGTATGCAATGCACACTAGCTCATTATGTGTTTCTCTTTCAGGTTGAAAAAAAAAATTTTTTTATGGGTTTACAACCTCTTTAAGCAGAACTAAATCCATCAATTTAAGGGTTTCAAAACAGTTACATTGCTGGAATGCCGGGATTGCTAACTGTCACATTTACTTGTGCTTTCAACCAAACTGTTAAACCATCAAATGGCTGATGTCATAAATGATCACATAAAACAGAGGCCAAGATGGCAGCTTCCTTGGCTGAAAACAATAGGAGGGTTTAGTTCCGCTTTCATTTCCGGTCTGAAACAAGTTGTCACTGGGACAGGGAGTAAGGAAAAATCTCCCCAACAAGGCCTCAGACTGAAATAAAATCCCAATGGGAGTTCTGACAATGCCCAACTCTATTAAGAAAAAGTTTCAGTTTGAGAACCAAGTTTTTGGAACATACAGTCCAATAACGGTGTTGATGAGCACCATGACCAATGACACTTAACAGACTCCAAATCACACAGACTTCTGGCTTACCTGGTTGACAGCTTCCGGTGGCATAGGCGATGGAGACTTTGACTGAAAAGCATCTTGGGAAATGAAGCCAGAATCATGGGAGGAGACGCTGGAAAGCCTCATCGGTGCCTGCTGGGGCAGATTGGAGCTGCGATAGCGATAGTGTGAAGTAGGTGAGTGTGAGTGCGAGCCGCTCGACCTCGAGTCACTACTGTTAACGCTGTTCAGACTGCTGTGTGAGACAAGGGGAAGGTGGGAGAGGAGAATACGAGGGGGGTAGCAAAATGTGGTGGCAGAAGGGTGAGGGGGAATGAAAAGAAAAAAAATGGAAAGGGAAAAAGGGAAGGGGAAAAAAATCAAGCACCAAATTATAACTCCACAAATTTCCAGCAAGCAGGCAGCAAGACCGACAAATGACACACAGACACACTTAGTACAATGACTGCAGTATCCCACGTTTCAGGTTGTTGGAGATGCTTCTTCAGGATGCCTGCTACAAGCTAGTGCTGCTGTATTGTGGTCAGAGGAAAAAAAAATTAAAGAAAGCTGCACCTCTGTCATGTTTCTTTTCTTCAACTTCAAAAAAATGTTATTGCCACTTGGATAAATTTGCAGCAAACTAGAGCACATTGCTCTGCAAACCCTATTCCAACTCCTCTGATTTGTTTCACCCCAAATGTTATAGTATAGACCAGTGGTTGTCACCTTATGAGCTATAGGGGGGCCTCAAATGTGGCCCCTGACATCACAAAAGGCCCACATAATGTTCTTTATATGCAGTGCTTGGGAGGTCTGTCAGAGACTGCAGACCTAATAGAGGAAATGATGGTGAGAGAGTGTGGACAGGATACATTATTGGTTGGAGATATGCAGAAGACAATATGAAACTGGGTACATGTTACATGAGGCTAGTAGGGAGCAGTGCTATTACCCTAATCAATGTTCCCAATACAGACTGCTGAGATCCGAGGCCTGACATTATATACCAAAGGGCCACATGGGGCCCTCTGACCATAGGTTGGGCACCATGGATCTAGACCAAATATTTACTAGTCAAGAAAAAAAAAAGTTTGATAAATGGGTGAATCAAATTAAAACAAATTCATTCATTTTTCTTGTTTTCTTGGGAGTTTTATTTTAATCAGCAAGATATGATTTGGAACCGAAAAAGAAAAAAAAAATCAGTAAAACCAAGCAAAGAACTTTAAAATAAACTTCAGTCCATCACAGTCCCCATCAGAGCCTCTTTATATTAGAGTCCCTATCAAAGCTCCCCTTTTACATCTGAGTTCCCCTATATCAGACTCCCCATCAAAGTCCCCCCTTGCATCAGAGTTCCCATCAGAGCTACCTTATATCAAGGACCTCCTCAAAGTCCCCCCTTACATCAGAGTTCCCATCAGAGCTACCTTATATCATGGACCTCCTCAAAGTCCCCCCTTACATCAGAGTTCCCATCAGAGCTACCTTATATCATGGACCTCCTCAAAGTCCCCCCTTACATGAGAGTTCCCATCAGAGCTACCTTATATCATGGACCTCCTCAAAGTCCATTCTTTCATCAGAGTTCCCATCAGAGCTCCCTTATATCATGGACCTCATCAAAGTCCCCCCTTACATCAGAGTTCCCATCAGAGCTACCTTATATCATGGACCTCATCAAAGTCCCCCCTTACATCAGAGTTCCCATCAGAGCTACCTTATATCAAGGACCTCCTCAAAGTCCATCCTTTCATCAGAGTTCCCATCAGAGCCCCTGGTTTATCAGAGTCCCCATTAACATTCCCCCTTATATCAGAGACCTCATCAAAGCCCCCCCCCCCCCACCCTTATATCAGAGTTCCTCTTCCATCAGAGTCCCCATCTGAGTCCCCCCTAACATCAGAGGGTGAATATAATGTTGCCAAAGACCGGTTGTGGCCCAGGGGTCATAAACCAGAGACAGCTGGTCTCAACTATGCCAAATTTGGGGTAAATCGCAACAGAGGAGTGGGAGCAGGGCCTGGTGGACAGTAACCTGCTCTAGTTTTTTGTAAATTCATTCAAGTGACAGTAACGTTTTTAAAGCTGAAGAAAAAAAACATGGCGGTGGTGCAGCTTTCTTTGATTGATTTCAGTGCATTAGGAATAGACAGGCCTTGAGCCGACACCCAAGGTCAGCGGGTAAGTCATAAGAACACCTGGAGCAGTATCCTTTTGTGAATTTTCATCAGAGACTCCAGTTTATGGAACTTTGGAGGTGTAAGATACTTATTGTATCCCACAGCAACCAACCCGCCTGCTAATATAATTTTTCACAGTCCAGGCTTAAATCAAAGCAGCTGATTGGCTGCCATGCACATTAATAAAGAAATGAGCAAAATCTATCCAATGAGAGGACATTTGTTTTTTTTTTTTGTTTTTTTAGAGTGAAGTGGAGAAGGGTGGGAACCTCTATCAGGTGTTACTACTGTCTCTGTCCCTGTGGATGAGATCTCCTCTCTTCCTATGTGGTCAGGAAGTAGAGTGAAATCACTGAAGCAAGGACACGAAAGGCAATAAAAGAATTGACAGATGATATAATTCTTATCTATGGCAACAAAATCTAAAAAATATGTTTTGCCTGGAGCTGGATTTTTTGCACATTTCTATGCATATATTGGGCATGTTTTCCTCTTTATACTGTATCTGTACAACCCATAATCCAAATTTAGCAGAATCGGCATGTGTCAGCTAACTTAACAAAAGCTTTATGACTAATCTTCCCACCTAAATCATTATATATATATATATATATTTAAGGACATATGACTCAGCAATAGTGGGGATTGACAGAAAGTATCTGCACAAAGCATTGGCTGGTGGCACTCAAAGAGAGGAAGTTTATAAGTGTATTCCCGACAATAGACACAGTGACTGTAAGTGGGAAGGTGTTTTAAGATTTTAAAAAAGTAGACAGGGTGTTAAATACACAAAACACTTGCTGCTACAAACACGTCATCCCATATGTTAAAATTTAATGGAACAAGTGCAAGGTTTCAAGAACCCAAGTGTGAATGGACCCTACAAATTTAATTTTAACCACAAGGTGGCACTGTAGTAATATAAAATGCAACCCCGCAGACTGCAGAGCATATCCAATGAAACTGACATGAGCAACAGTTTAAAGGATTTAGTATATATTATTGCTACATAAGCCATTCTGTATCAAAATTCAAGTTGTCACTTTCATTAAATATGGAAGTGTGGTGTACATGCCCCAGAAATCTAATTTGGGTCGGTGTGACTGGCTCACTGCTGAGATACAAATCAAATTCCAGGCATCCCCTGCCACAGGAGATTCATTTTTGTTGAAGTTTCTCCACTGTAAAAGGATGCAGACACTGCAACTTTTCACATTACAGCACTCAGATTGCACCAGGTGGTTCTCATGAAGGCAGGTTCTCCCCAGGGGAGGACTGGGCCAGGGGGCAATTGCCCCCCGGGCCACTCTGATGCGCCGTAAAAATGCTGCACCGCTTCCACCACAGACATGCCTAAAGGATTCCTGGTGAAGAGAAGTAAAACGTCCCCACTGCTGACCTACTGAGTGTGGGATGAAGACAAGGACAGAGCGCAGACCTCTTCCCCAGCATGGATGGTGTAAACTGTGTCTGAGCAGAGGCCGGTTCCATGCCCCATTGGAGACTCTCCTCCCCCAGGCCGCCCTGACCGAGCTGAGCTAGCTTCCCCAACCGTCCCCTGCTGACCAGGTCGGGAAGCCGGATTCAGCCAGTGAGTAGAGAGTACCTGGAGCAAAGCTTCAGCCTGGAATGGGGGTCAGGAGGAGGCCGGGGAGAGGGAGAGTGGGAGAGGGCCGAGTCGCTGCACCATGGGCCTCTGGTTTGTACTTGCCCCCTGGGCTGAAAGTTGCCAGTCTGCCCCTGGTTCTCCCATAAATCAATTTGAGAAATTATATACAAACATTTAACACACACACATACGTGCATATCATAAATTAGATCATCAAAAAGTTAATTTATTTCAGTAATTAAATTCCTATTTTATATAGATGCGTTACACACAGAGTGATATATTTCAACCATTTCTTTTTTAATTTCAATGATTATGGCTTACAGCTAGTGGAAAAATCTAAATTCAGTATCTCAGAAAATCAGATTACTAAATGAGACCATTAACAAAAAAAAAACAAAAAAAAGGATTTTTAATACAGAAATGTTGGTTTACTGAAAAGTATGTCCATGTACATTATAGTATATCATACTTAGTCAGGACTCCTTATTCATGAATTACTGCATCAATGCGACGTGGCATAGAGGTGATTAGCCTGTGGCATTGCTGAGGTGTTATAGAAGCCCAGGTTCTTCCTCTTGACAATACCCCACAGCAGGGCCGGTACAAGGGGTGGGCGGGAGGGGCGGCTGCCCTGGGCGGAGTGTGGGAGGAGTGTGGGAGGGGGCGCCAAAACACTGAAGAATCACCTTTATTCTAAGCTCCTGTGTTGCTAAAACATGTCCAAAATCAGAGCCAACAATGCGCCCATATCTTCTGCAGGCTTCCCGCCCCTTGCTGGAAAGGAGAGAAACACTCTCCTGGGCACAGGTTTCGTACAGGCTGGCTGGTTGGATGGGGACCGTGAGAGCTCCTGTACAGGTGGGCGGAGCTAGCAGAGCACACTACATTGCAGCCTCGATCACTGTTTTCTGCCCAGCAGACATCGGAGCTCTCCTCTCCTCTCCTCCTCAAGCTGAAGATAAGAGACAGATAGCAGACTGAATTTCCTCCTCCTGTGAGTCCCGATCTGTCCTGTCCTGTTTTACTGTGCAATGCTGTGCTGTAAACCTGTACTGACCCTTGCAGTGCAGGTTTACTAAAGAGAAAGTAAAATGTTTTGAATAGGTTAGGAATATACTGGGACTTTTCAGGCTCCACATACTGTAGATGTTATCCACACAAACACACTCTATCTTAATCCTGCCTTTTAATAAGATACAGTGTGTATGTGGAATACATCTACAGTATGTAGAGCCTGAAAAGTCCCATTATATTCCTAACCTATTCAAAGATTGACCATAAACAAGTGATGTGTTGCAGCCCAACTCCAGCAAAGTGAAACAGTCCACCCTTGCAGTGCTGGAGGATATCGCCTCATGTATACTTTCTCCAGCCAGCTACAGTGCTCTCCTCTACCACCCAAAGTCTCATCACATACCTACCATACAGGAACATTAACCCTGTATGGTATGATGAGGCTGGAGTGGGACCCAGCCAGTCACAGTGTTTACCCAGGAGCTCCCGAGGACCAATCACAGCACTGGAGAGAGCCTACTGGAGCAAGGATTAAGGTAAAGCTGGGTACACATGAAACAAAATTTGTTCGGTTCAGCAGGGACCAGCTGAATTTTGATCTATGTGTGGCCTTGCCTGTTGGCCGCCTGTCAGAATGGGAGCTTCTGTAGAATGGTAGCCTGCTGGAAAACCTTGTTCGATCAGCAGCTTGCAGCCAATCAGCTGCAATGCTGATCAGTGTATTCTGACAGAGAAGAGTCCCCAGCGTCAGAATACGTCTCGTGGAGGGGATTTCTTCATCCACCTCTTGTGTGGATGGATGAATCTGGAAGTGATTTTTTTCAATTCAGCCCACTGGCTAAACCAAAAAAAAAAAAAAAAAAACCTATGCATGTGTGCCAGTTTAAGTGCAGAATCACACTATTGCAATGTCAGACATTGCATGTGATTTGCACCACATTGTGGTGCAGATCACATGCGATGTCTGTGCAATGTGATTTCAGCCATACAAACTTTTTGGCTGAAATTGCATTCCCATTTGCACAAGAATGAAGCAGGGCCCTTTTTTTTGGTTCGCACTGGAATCGGATTGCATGGGTGTTCACACCTATGGGATCCAATTCCTGCACCATTTCACAGTTTGAACTGCGATCTGCGAACCAATCTGAAAGTGTCATCATTACCTTTACATTGACACCCCCCAGAGATTTGCAGATCTCGGTGTAAACCACTGTGTGATTCTGGTGCAATGCGGGAACCGGCACTGAATAGCAGGGTTTCCCGCATCACACCAGTGTGAACCGGGACTAAGTGGTTTTACCCTTATCCACTGCTCCTAGAATAAAAAAGTCCCATACACACAATGAGAATATCAAACCATTTTTTTTTTTTCATGCTAGTCTTAGGAATATACTGGGACTTTTCAGGCCACATTGCAAGGGTTGATTTTTTGTTTTTTTCCTGAAGTTGGGATTTAAACGTTTATTATGAAAAAAATTCAGGGAAGACATTTGGGTTAGACAGGTATATTAGTTGGTGGTTTAATGTATATATTGAGTGTTTGTATGTATGTATTCATGCATATATGAAATGCCTCATAGGGGTAAATTATCCAGTCCTGACCTTAGCACTCTATTCACAGGTGTAATTATCAAGTGTGGTAATCAGGCATGGGTAAAATGATTGGTCATGCACAACCCGGGGGGGGGGGGGGGGGGGCGCAGTTTTGCACGTTCGCCCTGGGCGCTGGATGACCTTGTCCCAGCACTGCCCCACAGATTCTCTATTGGGTTTAGGTCAGGTGAGTTTGCTGGCCAATCAAGCACAGTGATACCATGATCATTAAACCAGGTATTGGTACTTTTGGCAGTGAGGGCAGGTGCTAAATCCTACTGGAAAAGGAAATTTGCATCTCCATAAAGCTGGTCAGCAGGGAGAAGCATGAAGTGCTCTAGAATTTCCTGGTAGAGGGCTGCGCTGACTTTGGACTTAATAAAACACAGTGGACCAACATCACCCGATCCCATGGCTCGCCAAATCATTAGGGACTGTGGAAAATGTTGCATTTCATTTGGAAACCAAGGTCCCTGAGTCTGGAGGAAGAGGCACAGAATCCAAGTTGCATGAGGTCCAGTGTGAAGTTTCCACAGTCAGTGATGATTTGAGGATCGGGGCTGCTCTGTGCAGTACCATTGCATAGAGCACGTAAGTATATCATGTCGCCCTAACGTTGTATAGTGCTGCGCAAACTGTTGGCACTAAATCCTGTATAATCATAATAATAATGTATATTATTTTTAAAAATTTTTTCCTTTAAAACCACTTTAACCACTTAAGCCCTGGAAGATTTTACCCCCTTCCTGACCAGGGCCTATTTTGCGATTCGGCACTGCGTGACTTTAACGGACAATTGCGTGGTCGTGCGACGCTGTACCTAAACTAATTTGACGTCCTTTTTTTCCCACAAACAGAGCTTTCTTTTGGTGGTATTGGATCACCTGTGCGATTTTTACTTTTTGCGCTATAAACAAAAAAAGAGCGTCAATTTTGCTAAAAATAACAATATTTTCACATTTTTTTATATGAAATTCCCAAAAAAAAAAAATGTAAACATCAAAATTTTTTAACATTTTTGGCCAATTTGTTTTATGCTACATATGTTTGGTAAAAAAGAAAAAAAAATCGCAAAAAGCGTATTTTGATTGGTTTGCGCAAAAGTTATCGCGTTTACTAAGGGAAAGATTTTTGTCTTTTTTGTTGTTTGTTTTTTTTCGCGTAATGGCGGCGATCTGCGTTTTTTTTTGCGGTACTGCGACATTGGGGCAGACAGATCGGACCCTTGACTGACATTTTTGACACTTTTGGGGTTACCAGTGACATTACTATAGTAATCAGTGCTATACATATGCACTGTTACTGTAAAATTACACTGGTAGTGAAGGGGTTAACTTTTTTGGAGAGGGAGGGGCTGTGTGTGTCCCTAGGGGTGTGGTTTTAACTGTGATCGGCTGTGGCTAGAGGTGTAGGAACAGTGATCAACGGTCCTACATAGCAGAACCGTATGATCACCATTCTTACATCGGGGAGAATGACAGGCGGCTTGTTTACATTAGCCGCCTGCCTTTCTCCCGCTGTACCGGACGATCGCGAGTGCCCGGCGGACATCGGGTCCGCCGGGCACACACGCGGGGGGGTCCGAGACCACGCGGGAGCGTCCGGTGGCGCGCACTCACTCCCTAGACCCTCACAGGCTAGCGACGTAGCCCTACGTCGCTCTGCCTGTGAGGGGCTGACCACCGCAGTAAATAGTCGTGCTTCGGTCGGCAAGTGGTTAATTCATGTGAATGTGTTTGTATTTTCTAGATGCAAATGTTGAGCTCTTCTGTAACAACAAAAATAACTCCTTTATAGATTGTTTTAATGAGAATTTAGGTGATAATAAAATCAAGATTTTTAGAAATAAATAATTGGATTTATATGTTGCACTAAATCCTGTATCATAATAATAATATAATAATGTTTATTATTTTATCAACCATTTCCATACCAGGTGAATTCTGGCATTCCTCTCCTACATGTAAAAATCAGCATTTTTTTTGCTAGCAAATTACTCAGAACTGCCAAACATAATATTATATATTAGCAGAGACCCTATGGAATAAAATGGTGGTCATTGCTATTTTTTATATCACACGGTATTTGCACAGCAAGGTTTCAAACACAATGTTTTTGGAAAAAAAACACTTTCATGAATTAAAAAAAAAAAACAGTAAAAAAAAAAACGTAAAGTTGGCCCAATTTTTCTGTATAATATGAAAGATGATGTTACGTCGAGTAAATAGATTCCTAACATGTTACGCTTTAAAATTGCCCGCACTCGCTGAATGGCGCCAAACTTCAGTACCTAAAAATCTCCATAGGCTACGCTTTAAAAATTTTTACAGGTTACCAGTTTAGAGTTACAGAGGAGGTCCAGTGCTAGAATTATTGCTCTCACTCTAACATTCGCTAGGATAACCCGCATGTGTGGTTTGAACCTCGTTTACATATGTGGATGCGACCTACGTATGCGTTCGCTTCTGTGTGGGAGCGCGATGGGACAGGGGCGTTTTAACTTTTTGTTGTTTATTTTATTTTATTTTTTTTTATTTTTACACTGGGGGAGGGGCCAGGAGAGCCGAAGAGGGACCCAAGAAAAAGAGGATCTGGGCTGCTCGGTGAAAAACCAACTGCACAGAGGAGGTAAGTATTACATGCTGGTTATTTTTAACTAAAAAAAAAAAAAAAAAAAAAACAGAGACTTTTACTTTAACCCCCTCCTTCCCAAACCTATTCTGACACTTCGCTCCTACATGGAAAAATTATTCAGAACCCCCAAACTTTATATATATTTTTTCAGCAGAGACCCTAGAGAATAAAATGGCGTGTGTTGAGATTTTTTATGTCACACAGTATTTGCACAGCGGTTTTTCAAACGCAATTTTTTTGGGAAAAGAAATATTCATAAACTAAAAAAAAAAAAAAACAGTAAAGTTAGCCCAATTTTCTCTTTTATTTATTGACGGACACAGTTCCATATCTTCTTTGACCCTTGGGTTATGCTTCTCTCCATAGGAGTAGGACTAGGCGGAAACAAATTTGACTACGCCCCTAGGGCAGTCCTAGGGGGTGTACTTCCCACTTCCTGCTATAGGACCTCAGTTTTTTCTGCCTAGTCAAGAGTAAGGATCCGGTTCCCTGCTGGGATCTCTGGTCCTGGCATTTTTTTCCCTTTTTAAATGGATTTTTTTTTAATTATTTTATTATTTTCTGTTCCTGTGAGAATTACAATCAACTGGGCCAGGCACTGGATATCTTAGATCCTTATGGCCTCCCAAGTCTGGCCAGCGAGTGCAACCTAACTTTAGCTCTGCGCTAGGTTGGCCGCGACCAGGACGACATTTTTTTCTCCGAGAATAGGTGCAGGTACTCCCCTCTTCTGAGTCACCTCTCGTCTCCACCCCCTACCCACCTCCGAGAGCTGTCCTTTGGTTCCACCCTCTGCCCACCTCCCAGTACCCCCCTCCCCCCCTTTTTAGAGAATACAGAACCAAGTATCATGTTGTGGTTCTAGGTAATTTGTATGGAATTTGTTAATGATAACTAGAAAATCAGTAAAATAGGTCCCCTGGAATCATTAACAATAGACCCCCCCCCCCCCACAAAAAAAAAAATCTTACCCTGCAACAATAGAAAAAAACAGTAAAATAGATCCCCTGTTATCAGCAACAATAGACCCCCAACAACAATAAATCCTCCCCTGCAACAATCGCGCCCCCCCCCCCCCAACAACAATAGTTCACCCAAGCAACAATAAATCCTACACTGCAACAATAGCCCCACCCACAACAAAATGTCCTCCAGCAACAATAGATCCCCCCCCATACAACAGTAGTCCCCCCCCAGCAACTATTCCCCCAAGCAATAATAAATCCTCCACTGAAACAATAGCCCCACCCACAACAAATGCCCTTCAGCAACAATAGATCCCCCAGCAGCCAGCATCAATATGCCCTTCAGCTCACCCCACTGACCCCAGCACCCCTTTGCCATTGCATACATTCAGACTGGAGGTGCCGGAACTGCGTTCCCCCACGTTCCCGCTGAAAAAAAGCCCTAGTTTTATGTAATATTCCAATTTTCTGAGATACTGAATTCTGAGTTGTCACTAGCTGTAAGCCATATTCATCAAAATAAAAAGAAAGAAATGTTTGAAATCTATCACTCTGTGTGTGTAATGCATCTATAGGAGTTTCACTTTTGAATTGGATTACTGAAATAAATTATCTTTCTGATGATATACAAATTGACTCTTCTGAGTCACCTCTCGTCTCCACCCCCTACCCACCTCCGAGAGCTGTCCTTTGGTTCCACCCTCTGCCCACCTCCCAGTACCCCCCTCCCCCCCTTTTTAGAGAATACAGAACCAAGTATCATGTTGTGGTTCTAGGTAATTTGTATGGAATTTGTTAATGATAACTAGAAAAGCAGTAAAATAGATCCCCTGGAATCAGCAACAATAGAACCCCAACAACAATAGCCCCCAAGCAAAAATAAATCCTCCCCTGCAACAATCCCCCCCCCCCCAATAAATCCTCCCATGCAACAATAGACCCCCCCCCAACAACAATAGTTCGCCCAAGCAACAATAAATCCTCCACTGCAACAATAGCCCCACCCATTTAAAAAAAAACAAGGAAAAGGCTTTTGTGGTTTTAAAAACTTGGGCAGGAGGTGAGGCTACATCCGGGTGGAGACTTTGTTTGGGGCCCCTCTTTCTGTGCTATTTAGTGCGCTAGGTTGCTGCGAAGGGTCCAGCAACTGATGGGCTCACAGATGGTGTTATAATTCCACCATGCCTTTGCTCACAGATGGTGTTAATTCCACCATGCCTTACTGGTGCGCTGAGTTTCTAGGGGCTGTGCTGCAATTTGTGTGCTTGCACATTTGTATTACTTCCGCCATGTTATCTCTGGTGCGCTGTCACAGAGGGTTGTTGCTCCAACTTATACATGATGCTTACACATGGTACTTATGTGCTTACACATTATCATCCAACCACGGCCCTTGCTCTCCAACTGCTCTACATACTAAGGAATCCAATATTGTATATAAAACCCTCCAATTACAAAGCTTTCCAACTTATGGAGACTCTAATTTGAAACCATTAAAATCTTTCTTATTGGCTTGTATATCACTTCCCAATCCTTCCAGCTCTATAAACCGTCCAGAAACCCAAATTATTCACTTTCTACCAACCCTGAGCTGACAAAACCCATTACCCAGAATCCTTTGCGGAGATATGCAAATGAGCCTGTGCATCCAGCTAACTGATAACTGTCACCAGTGTGATGACAGCACTCAGCCCAACCTGCATGTTTTCAAACGGCTGCTGCTGTAACTGATCACGTGCAGCACCTTGGCAACAGCAGGTCTGATGAGAGAACTCGATGGTGGCCCCTTCCTCAGCTGGGAATGATTGGAGGGTCTGCATTCCTTCTATCAATTCACAGATATTATCAGATTTTTTTTTCTCAAAAATCCTGCCCCCTCCTGGCTGTCATTTACATTGCGCTTCTATGGGGTGTACATGGAGGAGAGCTGTTTGGGGATGGTGATTAACCCTTTTACTGCCGCTGACATACGCCATACTTCAGCAGCAGTAGGGGGGGTTACACACACTGCAGGAGCCGGGAAAGTGTGCAAATCTGACAAACCGCCTATTGGCTGTCAGATGGAAACGATCGGGTGGCTGTGCACTTTCACACACCTTGGCAGCACTGGAGAGCACCAGCAGGGGGCACAAGAAGAGGAGGATCGGGGCTGCTCTGTGCAGTACCATTGC
This sequence comes from Pelophylax lessonae, assembly GCF_965119305.1. Taxonomy (NCBI): domain Eukaryota; kingdom Metazoa; phylum Chordata; class Amphibia; order Anura; family Ranidae; genus Pelophylax; species Pelophylax lessonae. Next base: position 30,238 of record NW_028119835.1, read on the forward strand.
ATAGAGCAGGTAAGTATAACATGTCGCCCTAACGTTGTATAGTGCTGTGCAAACTGCTGGCACTAAATCCTGTATAATCATAATAATAATGTATATTATTTTATTTAAAAAAAACATTTCCCTTTAAAACCACTTTAATTCATGTTAATGTGTTTGTAATTTCTTGATGCAAATGAGCTCTTCTGTAACAACAAAAATAACTCCTTTATAGATTGTTTTAATTAGAATTTAGGTGATAATAAAATCAAGATTTTTGGAAATAAATAATTGGATTTATATGTTGCACTAAATCCTGTATCATAATAATAATATAATAATGTTTATTATTTTATCAACCATTTCCATACCAGGCGAATTCTGGCCATCCTCTCCTACATGTAAAAATCATCATTTTTTTTGCTAGCAAATTACTCAAAACTGCCAAACATTATTATATATATATATATATATATATATATATATATATATATATATATATATATATATATATATACACATACATACATACATACATATGCACATAAGCAGAGACCCTATGGAATAAAATGGTGGTCATTGCTATTTTTTTTGTCACACGGTATTTGCACAGCAATTTTTCAAACCCAATTTTTTTTGGAAAAAAAAACACTTTCATGAAAAAAAAAAAAAAACGTAAAGTTGGCCCGATTTTTCTGTATAATATGAAAGATGATTTTACGTCGAGTAAATAGATTCCTAACATGTTACGCTTTAAAATTGCCCGCACTCGCTGAATGGCGCCAAACTTCAGTACCTAAAAATCTCCATAGGCTACGCTTTAAAAAATTTTACAGGTTACCAGTTTAGAGTTACAGAGGAGGTCCAGTGCTAGAATTATTGCTCTCACTCTAACATTCGCTAGGATAACCCGCATGTGTGGTTTGAACCTCGTTTACATATGTGGATGCGACCTACGTATGCGTTCGCTTCTGTGTGTGAGCGCGATGGGACAGGGGCGTTTTAACTTTTTGTTGTTTATTTTATTTTAATTTTTTTTTATTTTTACACTGGGGGAGGGGCCAGGAGAGCCGAAGAGGGACCCAAGAAGAAGAGGATCTGGGCTGCTCGGTGAAAAACCAACTGCACAGAGGTAAGTATTACATGCTGGTTATTTTTAACTAAAAAAAAAAAAAAAAAAAACAGAGACTTTTACTTTAACCCCCTCCTTCCCAAACCTATTCTGACACTTCGCTCCTACATGGAAAAATTATTCAGAACCCCCAAACATTATATATATTTTTTCAGCAGAGACCCTAGAGAATAAAATGGTGTGTGTTGAAATTTTTTATGTCACACGGTAATTGCACAGCGGTTTTTTTTAAAACGCATTTTTTTTGGGAAAAGAAATATTCATAAACTAAAAAAAAAAAACGAAACAGTAAAGTTAGCCCAATTTTCTCTTTTATTTATTGATGGACACAGTTCCATATCTCCTTTGACCCTTGGGTTATGCTTCTCTCCATAGGAGTAGGACTAGGCGGAAACAAATTTGACTACGCCCCTAGGGCAGTCCTAGGGGGTGTACTTCCCACCTACTGCTATAGGACCTCAGTTTTTTCTGCCTAGTCAGGAATAAGGATCCGGTTCCCTGCTGGGATCTCTGGCCCTGGCATTTTTTTCCCTTTTTAAATGGAATTTTTTAAAATTATTATTATTTTCTGTTCCTGTGAGAATAACAATCAACTGGGCCAGGCACTGGATATCTTAGATCCTTACGGCCTCCCAAGTCTGGCCAGCAAGCGCAACCTAACTTTAGCTCCGCGCTAGGTTGGCTGCGTCCAGGACATTTTTTTCTCCGAGAATAGGTGCAGGTACTCCCCTCTTCTGAGTCACCCCTCGTCTCCACCCCCTACCCACCTAAAAGCGTTGTCCTTTGGTTCCACCCTCTGCCCACCTCCCAGTACCCCCTCCCCCCTTTTTAGAGAATACAGAACCAAGTATCAAGTTGTGGTTCTAGATAATTTGTATGGAATTTGTTAATGATAACTAGAAAAGCAGTAAAATAGGTCCCCTGGAATCAGTAACAATAGACACCCCCCCCCCACAAAAAAAAAAAAAATCTTCCCCTGCAACAATAGAAAAAAAAAGTAAAATAGATCCCCTGTTATCAGCAACAATAGACCCCCAACAACAATAGCCCCCGGACAACAATAAATCCTCCCCTGCAACAATCGCCCCCCAACAACAATAGTTCACCCAAGCAACAATAAATCCTACACTGCAACAATAGCCCCACCCACAACAAAATGTCCTCCAGCAACAATAGACCCCCCCCATACAACAGTAGTCCCCCCCAGCAACTATTCCCCCAAGCAATAATAAATCCTCCACTGAAACAATAGCCCCACCCACAACAAATGCCCTTCAGCAACAATAGATCCCCCAGCAGCCAGCATCAATAGGCCCTTCAGCTCACCCCACTGACCCCAGCACCCCTTTGCCATTGCATACATTCAGACTGGAGGTTCCGGAACTGCGTTCCCCCACGTTCCCGCTGGAAAAAAGCCCTGGTTTTATGAAATATTCCAATTTTCTGAGATACTGAATTTTGTGTTGTCACTAGCTGTAAGCCATATTCATCAAAATAAAAAGAAAGAAATGTTTGAAATCTATCACTCTGTGTGTGTAATGCATCTATATGAGTTTCACTTTTTGAAATGAATTACTGAAATAAATTATCTTTTGGGTGATATAAAAATGTTATGGGATGCACCTGTGTACACATACATATACACACACACACATGCATTCACACGCTTGCGCACACACAGTATCTCGCCTCACATTTTTGTAAATATTTTATTCTATCTTTTCATGTGACAACACTGAAGAAATGACACTTTGCTACAATGTAAAGTGGTGAGTGTACAGCTTGTATAAGTGTATATTTGTTGTCCCCTCAAATAGCTCAACACACAGCCATTAATGTCTAAACCGCTGGCAACAAAAGTGAGTACACCCCTAAGTGAAAAAAGTCCAATTTGGACCCAATTAGCCACCCTCCCCCCGGTGTCATGTGACTTGTTAGTGTTACAATGTCTCAGGTGTGAATGGGGAGCAGGTATGTTAAATTTGGTGTTATCGCTCTCACGCTGTCATGCTGGTCACTGGAAGTTCAACATGGCATCTCATGGCAAAGAACTCTATGAGGATCTGCAAAAAAGAATTGTTGCTCTACATAAAGATGGCCTAGGCTATAAGAAGATTGTCAAGACCCTGAAACTGAGCTGCAGCATGGTGGCCAAGAACATACAGCGGTTTAACAGGACAGGTTCCACTCAGAACAGGCCTCGCCATGGTCAACCAAAGAAGTTGAGGTCACGTGCTCAGCGTCATATCCAGAGGTTGTCTTTGGCAAAGAGACGTATGATTGCTGCAGAGGTTGAAGGGGTGGGGGGTCAGCCTGTCAGTGCTAAGACCATATGCCGCACACTGCATCAAATTGGTCTGCATGGCTGTCATCACCAGAAGGAAGCCTCTTCTAAAGTTGATGCACAAGAAAGCCCGCAAACAGTTTGCTAAAGACAAGCAGGCTAAGGACATGGATTACTGGAACCATGTCCTGTGGTCTGATGAGACCAAGATAAGCGTATCTGGTTCAGATGGTGTCAAGCGTGTGTGGTGGCAACCAGGTGAGGAGTACAAAGACAAATGTGTCTTGCCTACAGTCAAGCATGGCGGTGGGAGTGTCATGGTCTGGGGCTGCATGAGTGTTGCCAGCACTGGGGAGCTACAGTTCATTGAGGGAACCGCGAATGCCAACATGTACTGTGACATACTGAAGTAGAGCATGATCCCCCTCCCTTCGGAGACTGGGCCGCAGGGTAGTATTCCAATATGATAACGACCCCAAACACACCTCCAAGACGACCACTGCCTTGCTAAAGAAGCTGAGGGTAAAAGTGATGGACTGGCCAAGCATGTCCCCAGACTTAAACCCTATTGAGCATCTATGGGCATCCTCAAACGGAACGTGGAGGAGCGCAAGGTCTCCAACATCCACCAGCTCTGTGATGTCATGGACGAGTGGAAGAGGACTTCAGTGGCAACCTGTGAAGCTCTGGTAAACTCCACGCCCAAGAGGGTTAAAGGCAGTGCTGGAAAATAATGGTGGCCGCCAGGGGTCAAGTCCTGGGAAAAAAAGTGTGGGAACTCACCCAGGATCCCCCCTTGACATTGCAAAAAAAGTGCCTAAAATGCCCGTATTCTGTGGTAAACAGTGCAAATATCAATATTTTAAATTATAAACATGTAGATAGCACTATTAGCAATGTGTGTTTAAGTTAAACAAAAGTCAAAAGCCATATTTCTCCATTTACAAGAAGGTCAGGTTAATATAACCTAGCCAACAAAGAACATCAGAGTCTGCAGGATTCCCCATTACAATGCAAGGGAACTCTGATATAATGATATAAAGAAGAATTTTGCTCTAAAAGGGAACTCTGATATAAGGTGACCAGAGACCACTTTATATCAGAGTCCACTGCATTCCCCTTTACATCAGAGTTCCCACTTACATCAGGGTCTGCAGCATTGCCCTTTACATCAGAGCTCCCCTTCACATCAGCGTCCACAGAGTTCCCCCTTGCACTGTAAGGGGGAATCCTGCAGATTGATGTAAAGGGGAATGCCGAGAACTCTGATGTAGGGGGGACTCTGGTGACCAGAGACCACCTTCCGCAGAGCGAATACACTAAGGAAGGGGGTGGGTCCTGATATAAGGAGGAACCTTTGCAGGTGGTGCAGGTTTTTAAGAATTACATTAGATGGTGAGGAGGCATCATAATGTTTCCTTGCCACCTAGCAAACACCCTCTGAAAAGTGATCCATTGTGGTTCACTCTTGAGAGGGCATAACTAGTGTGATTTGCACAGCAGTGTGCTGCACATCACATGTGAGGTCTGTCATTGCATATATGTGATATGTCAGAGACTGAGGACGTGATACAAAAGATGGTCAGAGACTGCAGACATGATAGAAGATAGAGGAGCACAAGGGGGGGCCAGGGAAAGCAGAGAGCACTGAAGGGCACGGGGGGGGGACTGGAGAGAATTAAGGGGGGTTTGGAAAGCATTGCAGGGGGGTTGGAAGGTGCAGGGAGTGGAGAGGACTGGGGGGGGGGGGGGGAAACCAGGGGGATGGAGAACACAGGGGGAGGGGGCGAACTGGAGAGCACTGGGGGGGGGGGACTGGAGGAGCCAGAGAGCATGGGGGGAGATGAAAAGCACTGGGTGGGGGGGCTAAAGAGCATGGGGGGATTAAAGAGCGGGGGGGGTTAAAGAGCACTGAGGGGGCGCTAAAGAGCAGGGGGGGGGCTAAGACACTGGGGGGTTAAAGAGCGCACTGGGAGGAGGGGCTAGAGAGCACTTGGGGGGGCAGCAAAATAAGTTGTATAGGAGGGGGATGGGGCAGCTGCATAAAGAGGAATTGATCTTTCCATATTCCTCCTGCAGCCACTGAATATGGAAAGATCAATTCCATAAAGATCAATTCCTCTTTATGCAGCTGCCCCATCCCCCTCCTATCCAGCACACAGGAGGCTGCACAGCATGACAGCAGGCACTTACCTTCTTTCCCCGCGAACTGAAGGAGCTGTCACAGTGGCACTGCAGCTTCCTTCACATAGAGAGGCGGCCCAGCAGCGCCGTACAGGACACCGACCTGTCACCCGGCCCCCCGTCGCCGCCACGCCACTGCCCTGGACTGCCCACAGCACCGGCCCGGCTCCCCTGTGTTCCATGGGAGATGGTAAAGTCAGTGGACTATTTTTTCAGTTTCGGGTAGGCGGATTAATCCGCCACAGTGTTCCCAGCCTGTCACCATCTATTCACATTGAAGGCAGGTGACCAGGCTGGAATTGAATAGCGCGCTGCGGCGGATTAATCCGCCTACCCAAAACTGATAAAATAGTCCACTGACTTTACCCGCTCCCGTGGAACGCAGGGGGGCCCGGAGACATTTTTTTTCTGCACAGCGGGGGATTGTGGTTCCCCCTTGACAGCGGCCCTGCCTGCAGGACGCGGCTGGCAATGGGAACGGCGTTCCTGCTGTGAAAAAAGTGCGGGGACGCCGTTCCCATGCGTTCCTGCAGGACTCGAGCCCTGGTGGCCACACAAAATATTGGCACTTTGGGCCCAATTTGGACATTTTCACTTAGGGGTGTACTCACTTTTGTTGCCAGCAGTTTAGACATTAACCACTTGCCGACTGCCTTCAGTATATTTACTGCGGCAGTCAGCCCCTCACAGGCAAAGCGATGCAAGTCTACGTCGCTCGCCCGTGAGGCTCTAGGGGGCGAGCTCCCGCCCCCGCTCGTTCACAGACCCCCCCCCCCCCCGCGCATGTGCCCGGCGGACCCGATGTCCGCCGGGCACTCGCGATTGTCCGTTACAGCGGGAGAAAGGCAGGCGGCTAATGTAAACAAAGCCGCCTGCCATTCTCCCCTGTGTAAGAATAGAGATCATACGGTCCTGCTATGCAGAATCGTATATCTCTGTTCTTACACCACAAGCCACATCCCTTCACAGTTAGAAGCACGCCCCTAGGGACACACTTAACCCCTCCTTCCCCAATAAAGTTAACCCCTTCCCTGCCAGTGTCATTTTTACAGTAACAGTACATATGTATAGCACTGATTACTGTAGTAATGTCACTGGTAACCCCAAAAGTGTCAAAAATGTCAGTCAAGTGTCCGATCTGTCCGCTACAATGTCGCAGTCCCGCAAAAAAAAGATCGCAGATCGCCGCCATTACTCGTTAAAAAAAAGAAAAAAACAACAAAAATGACAAAAATCTTTCCCTTAGTTAGTAAACGCAATAACTTTTGTGCAAACCAATCAAAATACGCTTTTTGCGATTTTTTTTTTTTTTTACCAAACATATGTAGCAGAAAACAAATTGGCCTAAAATGTTAAAAAAAATTTTGATTTTTATATTTTTTTGGGGGAATTTCATATAAAAAAATGTGAAAAATATTTTTATTTTTGCAAAATTGACGCTCTTTTGTTTATAGCGCATGATCAAAAAAATCGCACAGGTGATCAAATACCACCAAAAGAAAGCTCTGTTTGTGGGAAAAAAAAGGACGTCAAATTAGTTTAGGTACAGTGTCGCACGACCGCGCAATTGTCCGTTAAACTCACGCAGTGCCGAATCCCAAAATAGGGCCTGGTCAGGAAGGGGGTAAAATCTTCCAGGGCTTAAGTGGTTAAGGAGGCCATAGAGAGATTAAAATTTGGCTGGATCAGCAGGAACCAGCCAAATTTCCATCAGCGTGTTCCTGTCCGCACTAAACAGAAGTCGACTGTTTGACTGACTTCTGTCAAAAGGACATGCTGGAAAACTTGTCGATCAGCGGCTGCAGCCAATCCTGAGTCCTGCTGTCAGAACACAATGTCGCCTGTAAGGGGGGATTCCTCCATCCACCTCGCTTGTGTGGATGAAGGAACCGGTCAGTTTTTTTTTCATTCAGCCTGCTGGCTCAAGGAAAAAAAAAAAAGAAAACACCAGCAAGGCCCGAAGCGAAAGAAAAAAAAAAAAAAAAAAAAATAGCGCAGGGCAGACATGACCATGTGAAGAGGGGAGACAGGGCAGGTGTGAGTTAAATTAAATTGTTTTGAGTTGGGGGGTATTCAGGGATTGGTGTATCAGGTTTGGGAGGGGTTGAGGTACAGTTAGGAGGGGTGGCCCCTCAGATTGGAGGTCAGTGGAAGTTCAACGGACGAAGGAAGAAGAAGCTTGGTCACCCACCTTTTTCACTGCAGAGCATCTCACCTCAGCTTCCCTGGTCTGTGATGGCGGATTTGGACGTTTTGCTGGAGCAAATTAAGGCCGCTGCCGCGGTGAAGGGGACTGAGTGGCTCCGGTCCCAGGTCTCCACGTTGATGGGGGTTCAGGACTCTGCACAGGATTCGGAGGGGCTTGCGGTCCCGCGGGCTCGGCGGTCACGGCCGCCGGAGCGTTTTTCACCGGACCCTTCCCCTCGAGCTCAGCGTCATCCTAGGAGCCCCGACAGGGACCCTTCAGGGCCGCCGGCTAAGCGTACTCCTGCTGCGGCCGTGCGCGCCTCTGGGAGGAATCCTCTGCATGGACGGAGCTCTGGGGGTAGTGGGGGGAGGCGGCCTTCGGTCTCTCCCCGTCCCTCTCGCCGGGGTGCTACTGGACTGGCGGGCTCCCCTACTGGCGATGCTCCGGTCGGAGGGGTGCCTCGGCGTGGGAGCGGCTTCATGGCGGCCGGTGGCAGCAGTGATCGGCGGGACTCGGAGTCGGCCTCGGCTGGGCGCAGAGAGATGACGCGGCGGGGCAAGTCACGTGGCCGGGTCATCGGAAGTTCGGCTGGTTCACAGAGGTCTCCGTCGGGCGGAGCTGGAGTACGGGGGCGTGGACGCCTGTCGCTCGGCTCTGCAGATGGCGGGAGTGCGACACCTGGTGGACGGATGTCGGCGGTGCCCGGGGACGATCGTTCGGAAGGCGAAGTGTCCGGATCGGATGTGGAAGAGGATGTCGGTGGTCGGTCGGCGACGAGGGAGGCTGGATCGGCGGCTGGGGGCGCCCCCCCTGGGCAGACAGGTGAGGTCACAATTCCTTCTCTGGCTTTGTCTGATTTGCGGGGCTTGTTTGATGTGGGGGGTGGGAGTGCTGGATGGGCTCGGGGGGTGGGGGTGTCCCGGCCAGTGGGGGCGGGGACCCCGGAAGGGGGTGATAATGGGGGTTTGAGGGGCTTCCTCCTGGGTCTACGGGACCTCTTGGGGCGTTTGCCCCCGGGGGACGGGGGCCGCTTGTCTCCAGCCGCGGCTTGGGTGCCTCCGGCGGGGGGCTCGGGCACGGAGCCGGGGGGGGCCCCGGGGCTGGCGGGGCCGTCTTCCACGGGGCTAGTTGCGGGGGGGGCTGGGGCCCCTCCCCAGGTTGTTGGTGCTCCGGCAGTGGTGGCGGTGACGGCCGGGGCGACGGGGGACAAGACCGGGACGGCGAAGGAGGGGAAGGCGGACGCTGTTCGCCTGGACGATTCAGCGAAAGGTGAGGTATATGTTTGTTTTGAGGGCCCGTTGGGGGCACATTTGAAGCAGGAAGTCCGGGAGAAGATCTGGAAGGGTGAGTACGTGGAAATCTTCACGCTGTTGCCCCTCGAGAAGTTTCACCTGGACAGAGTTAAACCGGAGGAGCGCAAGAAGGAGGACGAGGAGGCGCGACGCTATCGGCTTATCCCTCGGACCTTCGCCAATTGGCTGCAGGCCTTTGCCATTCTGGCGGGCGTCATAGGGGAAAAGGCGCCGGAAAACTGCTCGGCCCTGTTCTGCTACATGGACGCTGTAGGGGAAGCCTATCGGGTTTACGGGGGGTCGGCGTGGCTGCGGTACGACGAACAGTTCCGGCAGCGGAAGGCGGTTAGGCCGTCCTTGCGGTGGGACCACAAGGACATCAGCCTGTGGATGCGGCTCATGTCGTCTGCGAAGGCTCCGAATCAGTTTTTTCCAGGGGGGGCCGGTGGTTCTGCGACCCCGGGACAGCCGGCCGCAAAGAGGAGGGGTTTCTGCTGGCAATTTAATGAGGGTTCCTGTAAGTTCGGTGGCACATGTCGCTTCAAACATGAATGCTCCGGTTGCGGAGGTTCCCATTCCTTGGCTCGGTGTTTTAAGTCCGGAAAAGGGCGGTCCGGAGAGCCTTCGCACAAAGGGGACGACGCCGGTGAGGGTGGAAAGGCTGCGGCCTTTTCTAGATAGGTACCCCGATAGGGCGGCTGCTCGACTTCTGTGGGAGGGTTTTGCGGTGGGTTTTCGTATCCCTTGCTCTTTGGCCTCGGTGCCGCCGGTGGCGAGGAATTTGCGTTCGGCATTGCGCCACCCTTTGGTGGTGTCGGATAAGTTGCACAAGGAAGTGGCTCTCGGTCGCATGGCGGGCCCGTTCTCGGAGGTGCCGGTGCGTGACTTGGTGGTTTCGCCGTTGGGGGTGGTTCCCAAGAAGGAACCCAACAAGTTTCGCCTCATTCACCACCTCTCCTTCCCGAAGGGTGGGTCTGTGAATGACGCCATCGACCCGGAGGCCTGTACGGTGTCTTACATTTCCTTTGACGCCGCGGTGGCCTGGGTGCGACATTATGGGCGGGGGGCCTTGATGGCCAAATCGGACATTGAGGCGGCGTTCAGGTTGCTCCCGGTTCACCCGGACAGTTTTCGATTGCTGGGCTGCCGGTGGCAGGGGGCGTATTATGTGGATCGCTGCCTTCCTATGGGCTGCTCCATATCATGCGCGCTGTTTGAGACCTTCAGTTCCTTTGTGGAGTGGGTGGTTCGGGAGGTTTCCGGTGTGAATTCGGTGATCCACTATTTGGACGACTTTCTGTGTGTGGGCCCGCCCGCTTCCAACGGGTGCGCGATCCTGCTTGCCACGTTGCAGCATGTGGCCGGGAGCTTCGGCATTCCGTTGGCCCCCGACAAGATGGAAGGCCCGACCACGGTGCTCAGCTTCCTGGGCATTGTCGTGGATTCGGAGGCCATGGAGTGTCGCCTACCGGAGGATAAATTGGGGGCTTTGAGAGCTGAAATTGAAGGGGTGCTGGGTTTGCGCAAGATTCAGTTGCGCAGCTTGCAGTCGTTGCTGGGTAAATTGAATTTTGCCTGCCGCATTATGCCCATGGGCCGGGTCTTCTGCCGACGGCTGTCGGCGGCGACTTCGGGGGTGAAGTTGCCCACTCACTTCGTCAGGCTCAACAGGGAACACAGGGATGACTTGCGTCTGTGGCACGGTTTTTTGGCCACATACAATGGTAGATCCTTGTGGATGGCCGGGCCGATCAGCAACTTTGATTTGGAACTGTTTACCGATGCTGCTGGTTCGGCGGGGTACGGGGCTTTTCACCGGGGGGCGTGGAGCGCCGCCCCTTGGCCGGGGGCATGGCAGGTAGCGGGGCTGGTCAGCAACTTGGTGTTGCTGGAACTGTTCCCGGTGGTGGTGGCCCTGGAGATTTGGGGGGCGGAGTTCAGGAACCTGAAGGTTCGCCTCCATTGCGACAATCTCGGGGTGGTTCAGGTGATCAACCGCGCGTCGGCTTCGTCTCAGCCGGTGGTGCGCCTCCTCAGGTATTTGGTTTTGCGGTGTCTACGGTTGAATGTTTTCCTGTACGCTGTGCACATTCCGGGGGTTAAGAATGATATTGCTGACGCGCTGTCTCGTTTTCAGTGGGACAGGTTCCGGGAGTTGGCACCGGCAGCGGAGCAACGCGGAGTCACGTGTCCGGAGTGGCTATGGGGGATTGCCTTGGGGTCCTCGCTGGATGGATCAGGAAGTCGGTGAGCGAGTCCACGTGGTCGGCTTATTGCAAGGTATGGTTGGAGTGGCTCGAGGTGTTGCGGGTGGCATCGGTGGATCCTCTGGGTCCGGAGGTCAGGTGGGTGTTACTTTCTTTTGTCTCTGATCATTTTGAGAGGGGCGCGTCGGCTTCCGCTGTGGCTCGCAAGTTGTCCGGCCTGGCCTTTCTGTTTAAATTTCTGGGTTGTCAGGATTACACGAAGGACTTCGTGGTGAGACAAGCGTTACGGGGCTATTCCAGGGCTTATCGGAGGAGGGACACTAGGCGCCCGGTGTCCTTCGCTCTTTTGCAGGACGTCTGCCGGCAATTGGGGGAGCACTGCGCCTCGAGTTACGAGGTGGTGTTGTTTAAGGCGGCCTTTTCTCTCGCTTTCTTCGGGGCTTTCCGGATTGGGGAATTGGTCAGCTCCTCCCGGACGGTGCCGGGGGGCCTATTGGGTCAGGATGTCTCTGTCGGTCGGGAGGGGGTTACTATCCTCCTTCGACGGTCCAAAACGGACCAGAGTGGCAAGGGGGTCCGTGTCCGGTTGTTCGCGGTGCCGTCTTCACCGCTGTGCCCGGTAGGGGCGGTTCGGGATTACTGGGCACTCCGCCCTTCGCGGCCCGGTTCATTTTTAATGCATGCGGACGGGTCGTCGTTATCTCGTTTTCAATTTGTATCGGTGTTCAGAAGGTGTGTGGGCTCTTTGGGTTTGGATGCCAGTAGGTTTGCATCTCATTCCTTTCGGATCGGGGCGGCCACTGAGGCTGCACGCTGGGGATTGAATGACGATGCGGTCAAACGCATTGGGCGCTGGGAGTCTAGGAGGTTCTTGTTGTACGTTCGTCCACAGCTGTTGGTGTAGGGTATGTACGGGGGGTGGTTTTGTCGCTGGGGGGGTGTGGGCCCGGCTGGTTATCTGATTATTGGTTGGTTTTCTTTTCCTTTTGTCCCCTTTTCTTGTAGGTTTGGAACCCTGCCTTGTTTGGATCGTGGGACACTCGTATGTTTTCTGGGGGGCCCGGAGAGCTGATGTGCGTCCTAATGGTAGACAACTTGGTTTTTCTCGGCACGAGGCTTGTGTCAGGTGGCTGGGGGTGCCGGGGCTTACTTGGGGCAGGGTCCTTCCCGAAGTGCATCGTTTCGCCCGGTTGGACAGGCAGCCAGATGTTTTGGTGCTGCATGCCGGGGGCAACGATTTGGGGGCCAGGTCCGCGCGGGCCTTGATCAGGGACATAAAGTTGGATTTCCTTCGGCTGCGCACGGCTTTTCCGGCGCTGCTTGTAGTTTGGTCGGATATGGTGGCCCGCACGTCCTGGCGCATGGCCAGGTCGGTCGCGCGCCTTAATAAGGCTCGGATTAAGTTGAACAAGGAAGTGGGGCGCTTTGTGTGTCGGAATGGGGGGTTGGTGGTTCGCCACCTGGAGTTGGAAGTGGACACATGGCGGTATCTGCGGGATGATGGAGTCCACCTCAATGCGGTGGGTATAGATTTATGGGCCCTGGGATTACAGGATGGGATCCAGCGAGCCTTGAGGGTTTGGAGGGGCACGCAAGGGTAAGGTGTCACCCTTGGGTGCTGGTGGCGTTTTGTTGGTCTTTGCTGGCGGGGGAGGTGAACAGTTTAGGATAAGGGTATGGTTGGGACTCATCGTTGGTATGGGTCCCTATGGTGCATTCCATTTAATGTCAGTTTAAATGGAATTCAAAATGGTGGCACTGCGGGGAGTGGTTTGTCTCCGAGCCGGTGACGCGGCTGGAGGCCTATCAGGGCACAGGTCCCGCAGTGCAGGATTTGGAATTATTTGGAGGAGCCTCAAAGACCAACAGGCCTAATGACTGATTGTTTTATGTTTGTAAGGAATGTTTTTTCTCCTTATGTTAATTTTAAGGTAAAAGGGTTAATAAAATGGCTGCTGTGGCCAATTAACTCCAAGCACGGTGTGGTCTCAATTATTTAGGTAAAGGGAAAGGTTTATGGCATGGGGGTGGAGCCTTTGGCTTTAAGCAGCCTAAGAGTTTGGGGGTGACATCTATTCTACATTGGTCATGACTATGGCCAGCTTTACCTTATTCTTTGCTCCAGCAGGATCCCACCACTCTGTTTGACTGATCCCTGAACCTCTTCTTTTTGCCTCTCCATGCGGCAGTCATACTCTGATGTCATCACATACAGCGCAGGGCCAATAGTCTTGCATTGTACATGATGATGGGGAGAGCTCCCCACAAGTTAAGAGATTCAGAGAGAAGAGGAGAGATCTGAAAGAGCGCTAGAGCAAGGAAAAAGGTAAGTATTATAGCTTATCCCTCTAACCCCCGACCTAAGGGGGAAGGGGGGACTGCATGGGTAGGTTTTACAAAATTCCCAGAGATGAGCTTTAAAAAGTAACTCCACTCACAATAGACAATTTTTTCCTCTGTTGGGTCTTCTTTGCATGTCAGATCCATAGCAGGTGAAACACCTCTCACCAGTGCAACAGAACAGGCTAAGCAGAATATTTTAGTCTAAATTTTCCATATATTTTAATGCAAAATATGCAGGGAATTTGTGTGTCTTGTACAATCCACTGGATTCTGCATAAAGAGATCTCAGGTTGATCCCAGTAGCCTTATTTTGCTGTGTGGTTAATCATCATATGGGGGAGAAGATGGGCATATGCAGGGCTTTTTTCTCAGAGAATAGGTGCAGGAACTCCCCGTTCTAAGTCACTTTGCCCCCTACCTACCTCCGAGCACTGACCCTTGGTTTCACCCTCCCTACCCAGCTCCCAGTATAGACCCTTTTGGAGAATATAGGGCCAAGTATCGTTTTGTAGTATGGAATCTGGTAATGATAGCAAGAAAAGCAATAAAATAGATCCCCCACAGCCAGCAGCAAATGACCCCCCCCCCCCTCTCCAGCAACAACAGACCCCCAGCAGCAACAACAGATCTCCCAGCGGCTAGCCACAATGGACTCTCCAGCAGCCAGCAACAGCAGACCCCTCCCTAAACAGTAGATCCCTGCCAGTCACAATTAACCCCCAGTTACAAAAGATCCTCCACCAGCAACAATAGATTGGTATGCAAAAATAGATCCCCTCCAGCAACAATAGATCCCCCAGCAGCAAGCATCGGTAGACCCTCCAGCACACCCAAGAACCCCTTGCCATGTCATACATTCAGTGCTGGAGGTGCCGGAACTGCGTTCCCCCGTGTTCCCGCCTAAAAAAAGCCCTGGGCATATGTAATATTTTTTCAGGGCACCAAGCCTTGCACTGCAAATCAGCTGCGAAAAAGATGACTGATTATATAAAAGGTTATTTCAATAAAGCATTATTTTTCCATTAGACCCGAGTTGGTCTTTAACCACTTTACCACCGGAGGATTTTGCTGTCTTACGTCCAGGCCACTTTTTGCGATTCGGCACTGTGCGACTAACTGACAATTGCGCGGTCGTGCGACGCCGTACCCAAACAAAATTTACGTCCTTTTTTCCCCACAAACAGAGCTTTCTTTTGGTGGTATTTGATCACCTGTGCGATTTTTACTTTTTGCGCTATAAACAAAAAAAGAGCGTAAATTTTGAAAAAATAACAATATTTTTCACATTTTTTTATATGAAATTCCCCCCCAAAAAAATGTAAAAATCAAAATTTTTTTAAATTTTTGGCCAATTTGTTTTCTGCTACCTATGTTTGGTAAAAAAAATCACAATAAGCGTATTTTGATTGGTTTGCGCAAAAGTTATTGCGTTTACTAAGGGAAAGATTTCTGTCATTTTTGTTAATGAGTAATGGCGGCGATCTGCGATTTTTTTTGCGGGACTGCGACATTGCGGCGGACAGATCGGACCCTTGACTGACATTTTTGACACTTTTGGGGGTACCAGTGACATTACTACAGTAACCAGTGCTATAAATATCCACTGTTACTGTAAAAATTACACTGGCAGGGAAGGGGTTAATTTTATTGGAGAGGGAGGGGTTAATGTATGCCTGGTGCTTACTGACGTGTGTGGGGGGAGGTGACTGAGTGACACAGGGACAGATTGCAGGTTCAGCTATGTTGAACCCTGCAATCTGTCACTGTTTGTCACTTGGGAGATCCGCCCGCTCTGTTTACACAAGCAGGCGGACCTGCAAACTCGATTTCCTGGCGATCGGGGAAAAGCAGCGGCGATCGCCGCTGCTCCTCCCCTGGCCCGACTCCCGCTGTAACTGAAAACAGCAGGAGCGAGCCTCCGGCGGTGCGCGAGCGCCGCCCACAAGGGGAGGAGTCCAGCGAAGGTCTACGTCGCTGGACGGAATCGAGCCACTTTGCCGCAGTACAGTCCCAGTGACTGGTCGGCAAGTGGCTAAACGTTTGATTAATTATACACTTTTATTTTCTGCACACTGAAGTACAGAAGATTACATATGAAAACAAGAAAAACACTTTATAGCCAATAGTGTGTGGGCTCCTGACCATGACACCTATATGGGCTTGTTAGCATTTCATTACAAAACCATGGGCACTTATATGGGGAGATGGCCACCTTTGGGGGGTTATAACAGCCTCCACACTACTTGGAAGGCTTTCCATAAGATTTTGGCGTGGGGTATTGGGGGGGGGGGGGGTTATACCCATTTAGCCAAAACCAAATTGGTGGGGAAAAAGCAATGATGTAGAGTGAGAAGCCCTGGATCATACAGTGGGAATCGAAAGTTTGGGCACCCCAGGTAAAAAGTTGTATTATAGTGCATAAAGAAGCCAAGGAAAGATGGAAAAATCTCCAAAAGGCATCAAATTACAGATTAGACATTCTTATAATATGTCAACAAACGTTAATTTTTTTTCCATCATTTACAATTTCAAAATAACAGAAAACAAAAAAATGGCATCTGCAAAAGTTTGGGCGCCCTACATTGTTAATATCTTGTACTGCCCCCTTTGGCAAGTATCACAGCTTGTAAACGCTTTTTGTAGCCAGCCCAGGAGTTTTTTTTAATTCTTGTTTTAGGTATCTTTGCCCATTCTTCCTTACAAAAGTCTTCCAGTTCTTTGAGAATTCTGGGCTGTCTGTCACGCACTGTTTTTTTAAGGTCTATCCATAGATTTTCAATTATGTTGAGGTCAAGAGATTGTGAGGCCATGGCAAAACCTTCAGTTTACGCCTCTTGATGTAATCCCCCATGGATTTCGAGGTGTGTTTAGGATCATTATCCATTTGTAGAAGCCATCCTCTCTTTAACTTCAGCTTTTTCACAGATGGCATCAAGTTACCATCCAAAATTTGCTGAAATTTTATTGAATCCATTTTTCCTTCTACTCGTGAGATGTTCCCTGTGCCACTGGCTGCAATACAACCCCAAAGCATGATTGATCCACCCCCATGCTTAACAGTTGGACAGAGGTTCTTTTCATTCAATTCTGTGCCCCTTCTTCTCCAAACGTACCTTTGCTCATTCCGGCCAAAAAGTTCAATTTTAACCTCATCGGTCCACAGAACTTGTTTCCAGAATGCATCAGGCTTGTCTATATGTTCATTTGCAAAGTTCAAACGCTGATTTTTGTGGTGAGGACGTAAAAGAGATTTTCTTCTGATGACTCTTCCATGAAGACCATATTTGTACAAGTATCTCTTTATAGTGGAATAGTGTACCACAACTCCAGTGTCTGCCAGATCTTTCTGGAGGAATCGTGCAGTCAAACGTGGGTTTTGAATTGTTTTTCTCACAATCCTGCGAGCTGTTCTGTCTGATATTTTTCTTGATCTTCCAGATCTTGCTTTACCTTCCACTGTTCCTGATGACTGCCATTTCTTAATTACATTCCAAACAGAGGATATTGACATCTGAAAACGCTCTGCTATCTTCTTATAGCCTTCTCCAGCTTTGTCAGCGTCAACTATTTTCTGTTTCAGTTTTCTAGACAACTGCTTAGAAGATCCCATGGTGCTGATGGTTGGGGCAAGATCAGATGAGTCTGGGCATTTAAAACCGTTGAGATTGACATCACCTGTTCTTCCCAGACGACGATTGAGAACAATCCATGACACTGGCAGGTCTCAGCCTTGCAAAGGGGGCAGTGCATGCTATAAAGGGGGCAGTGCATGCTATAAATTCTGCAGGGTGCCCAAACTTTTGCAGACGCCATTTTTTTGTTTTCTATAATTTTGAAAGTGTCAATGATGGAAATAAAATCAAACTTTTGTCGACATTATAAGAATGTCTAATCTGTAATTTGATGCCTTTTGGAGATTTTTCCATCTTTCCTTGGCTTCTTTATGCACATTAATACAAATTTTTACCTGGGGTGCCCAAACTTTTGATCTCCACTGTAACTGGTGTTCCAATATATCCCAGAGGTGTTCAGGAAGATTGGGGGTCAGGGCTTCATACAAGCCATTCAAATTCCTCTACACCAAACTCACCAAACCATGTCTTTATGGACCTGGCTCTGTATACAGGTATGCTGGATCAGAAGGACTTTCCACAATGGTTACCACAAGGTTTGAAGTGGACAGTTATACTTTAAGGGTACTGTTAATGATACATCATTCAAAGACATTTTAGATAACTAAAGGCAAAACTTTTATTTCATTTTGGATAGAGGGGAGAAGAAAAAGAATATTTGTCAGTTTTTATTTCTGCCTGTATCCCCAATAGGAAGATTCACCGCCTCCATTTGTCCTATTTGCCATTATTGAAAATGAAAGTAAAGGAAAATCCCACATTTTGGGTTGTCCCCAGAAAAGTAAGAGGGGAATCTTCCAATGTGGACACTATTTCTGATAACCTGGGGCTTCCAAAGAGATTCCCTTTATTTGCAGAGATTTCCTCTTACTTCCTATTTGGCTGTGGGACAGAAGGTGAAGGGGAATCTCCCCAATGGGACAAAGATAGCAAAAACAAACCTTATAAGGGTTAGAATTCTCCTTTACTCTATCCAATATGGAAAAATGGATTTTTGTAAAATCTTACCGTAAAATCCTTTTCTCTTAGCTCATTGACAGACGTAGTCCTCGGTGATTCAGCACCTTCGGGTTATGCTGCCCTCCACAGGAGTAGGACTAGACAGGAAATAAAATGCTCTGGCCACACCCTAGGGGCAGTCCCCGAGGGTATATCCCCTCTCTCTCTGCCACAGCAAATCAGTTATGTCACAAAGCAGTGTTTAGAGAATTTAACCCAACCCAACTCCAAAACAGAGGGGCGGGTACTACGTCTGTCAATGAGCTAAGAGAAAAGGATTTTACGGTATGATTTTACAAAAATCCATTTTTCTCTATCGCTCATTGACAGACGTAGTCCTCGGTGATTCAGCACCTTCGGGACATCCCAAAGCAGTACCACAAATGAGGGGTGGGGAAAATGGAAATTAAATCCAATCTAGAAGGCCCAACCGGTGCCAACTAGAAGTTTTACAATGCTCATCCTCAATGATGAGACTCAACAAAAAAATTTTTCAACAGAAAAAATCCTCGAGGTAGACCTCCGGTCTCCTCAAATTGCGGCCTGCAAAACCTTGCGGCCAAATGAGGCATCCGCCGATGCCATCACATCAATTTTATAAAATTTTGTAAAGGTATGAACCGACGACCAGGTGGCCGCCTTACATACCTGGACTACTGACGCCTGATGGCGGAAGGCCCAGGAAGTACTGAGCGCTCGAGTGGAGTGCGCCCTAACAGGGAACGGAGGACTCCGACCCTTAATAGAATAAGCCTGTACCACCGTCTGTCTGATCCATTTGGAGATAGTCGAGGCAGATGCAGGCAACCCCTTTCTGGGGCCATCCGTGATCACAAAAAGTGAATCCGTCTTACGGAATGATTCTGTAGCTTTCAGGTATACCCTGATTGCCCGAACCACATCCAAGGAATGCAACGCATGTTCCCGATGATGATTGGGCTGAGGACACAAGGAAGGTAGTACAATATCTTCATTCAGATGAAAATCTGAAACCACCTTAGGAAGAAAGGATGGCTTAGGATGAAGCACTACCTTATCCCTATGAATCACTAAGTATGGGGTCTGGCAATGATAATGCAGCCAGTTCTGACACCCTGCGAGCAGAAGTGATAGCCACCAAGAAGGCCACCTTCTGGGATAAAGTAAGCAAGGGAATCTCCCTGATCTTTTCAAAGGGAGGTTTCTGTAGAACCGACAAAACCAAATTAAGATCCCAGGGCGGTAAGGGCGCGCGGACTGGTGGAGCCAGGTGCCGCACCCCCTGGATGAAATTCCGCACCAAGGACTTGGTAGCTAAAGGTTTCTGAAAGAAGATTGCTAATGCTGAAACTTGACCCTTGATGGTGCTCAAGGCTAGTTTCTGCTCAACCCCTTTTTGCAAAAAGGCCAATATTCGAGTCACCGAATAGGTACGTGGAGGAAATCCTAAAGATTTGCACCACGCAATATAAGTCTTCCATGTGTGATAATAGACCTTGCTGGAAGTCGCTTTCCTTGCTTTAATAAGGGTAGGAATGACTGAAGCTGACAACCCTCTGTCCTTCAGTACTTGGGTCTCAATGGCCAGGCCATTAAAACCAGCGATTGTAAAGCACGATGGTAGATTGGTCCTTGAGACCGCAGACACTCCCTGAGACGAAGTTCCCACGGAACGTCTGCGACTAGCATGTCCAAGTCGGCCAGGCCGGCTTGACGAGGCCAGCCTAGAATTTCTAGGACCACTGGCGCTAACTGGATCTGAACCAGGCGTCCCTAGAGATATCTGGCCCCGACCATCCGAGAAAGTCGGGTCGTTTTCTGTTCCCACACATTTATCAGACACCTGATTCCTATCAGGAACGGTGATCTTTCCTGGTTGAACCTCAGGGACCGAAGTCACCTGGCTAGAGGCTTCTTGGTCTGTCTGGTCAACCGGATCAGATTCCTGTGGGGAATGGAGACTAATCTTTGGAAAAGGTAAAGGAAAAGATCTGTTCAGGGAACGGTGACTACCGCTCCCTGTAGTACTTAAAAGTTGGAAGGGAAGAATCGCACCGGTAGCAGTAGTCGATGCTCGATCTAATGTCCTGGATACCGGTGAAAACGTCCCCCCACCCTCAAACCGGGTGGGGGCGCACCTTCAGGCTGTGTAATCCTTTGCTTCGGGTTTGGCTGAGTCGGTCCTCTGTTTGTCCGACCAGCCCTTCTTGAACCCCCCTGGAGGAGCCTTGCCTTTGCCTGGCAAGAAAGTGCTCTTGCCTCCAGTGGCATCCTTAATGATCTCATCTAGGGTGACCCCAAATAAGCGATTCCCCTGAAAGGGGAGATTCGTTAAGGTCTTTTTGGAACCTAGGTCCGCTGACCAGCACTTCAACCACAGCACACGTCTGAGGATTACCGCTGACATAGATGCATGCCCCAATAGAGGGGTAGCATCCAAGGCTGCATCACAGATAAACTGTAGTCCTTGTATGATCTGTTCCATTAAATCAGATGTTCCCTGGGGGATATCTTTCCCCTTCAGGTCATGGCGCACCAATCTCGCCCATTCCGTAAGTGTCTGGGAAACTAGACCAATGACAATTACTGGTCTAAATGCTGACCCTATCAGGGAAAAAATAGTGCGGGACTCCGCTTCCACCTTCCGATCCACCGGATCCTTAAAGGACGAAGTGTCCTCTACTGGAATAACCGTGGCTTTATTCAGCCTGGAAATAGGTGGGTCCACCACTGGTGGTACCGTCCATTTCTTAATGAGGGATTCCTCAAACGGATAGCGTCTAGCAATGCGTTTGGAAATAGTAAAGGTACGCTTAGAATGCTCCCATTCTTCTTTAATTTTATTACCAAAACACTTGGGTACAGGAAAAACCTTCACCGTCTTGGTGGGTTTGTTAGTACCAAAGGGAATCTCTGTTTCAGTTGCCTCTGCCGGTGAAACCTCAAGTCTTAATGTTTCCTGAACCGCCACAACTAGCGCGTCCACCAAAGCTTCTTCCCGAATTATGGCGGAAGTATTAACGTCCTCCTCACTGTCTGAGGGAACTTTACCTGAGACAACAGCCCTTGCAGAGGGACCTGCAGCTGCAATGACCATCTCAGACTCTGAAGTGTCCGATAATATAAGGGTAGGCGGGGGTCGCTTTCTTGACCCCCGTCCCTGACAGGCCATCTCCACCCGAGCCACCAAAGACTCCAAAACTGCTGTAAATGCATCCATACTCTGTGCACCGGCGGGTCCCGTGGCCCCCTCGAGGGAAGCAGGTGGGGGTACTTGTGTGGCAGGGTCCATGATGATTCCAGTAACTACCCGGAAAATTCAATCCAAAATAAAAATAAATTTTTTTTTTTTCAGACCCCCAGTGCCACAAAAGCCCCTCAGTGTTACCTGCTAGGGATCCCTATCGAGCGAGAGAGAGAGAGAGATAGACCCCCAGGCTCACCACTTGATGCTCAGAGTTCACTGCAACAGGTTACAGCGCTGTCTCCACAAACAGTAAGTCTTTTGGCTGGCTGCCCGGGAAGAAAGGAGGCGGCTCCGCCCCTCTGCACGCCTTCCGGCGCCTCCCCTAGCTCCACGAGGTGTTTGAGTCACCTCAAACATGGCTGCCCCCATGCTGCAGACACGAGGCTACGCCAAAATGGCGGCCTCGCGCGATCTACGACGGTCTGTTCCAGCATAGCGGCGTCCTGCAGAGTAACTAGGCATCGCAATCTCTTTCTCTCATGGAGATCAGCTTGACCGGCGGTACCGAACCCTGGCGGAACCGCGTGGCCGTCGGGAGACATGCTTCAGCTGGAGGAATGACCTGGCAAGCCGCATACATGTCCTGTGGCTTCTGACAGGTAAGATACTTCTATTCTCACCGTAAGATTTCATTGCTGCCACATATTACAATCATTTAAACATACTTTGTAATTAGATTGTCAGCTCCCAAACCAAGCCTACTGGCTTTTTGTCCACACAAATCACATTCAATATAGGGGGATCTGTGCTATGTTATAGGATGGAGGGGAACCCATCCTTACCATTACAGAGAGGGGCCCGCGTTCACCACAAGACCCGTCAGGGGGAAAGGGGGAACATACTACTCACCATACCGGAACCAGGCGGGCGCCAACTCCTGACAGTACCCCTCTCCACTGAGGTAGGAGGGCTGTCGACCAATACGGACGCCGTGACTCATGGTCTTTGGCGTTTCAGCGAGACGTTTAACTCGCAGGGTCAGTCCCTTCAGTGGGACTATGTCGCGGCCGACCCAGCGCGGAGCTATGGCCTGCACGCGCTCGTAGGCTGAACTGGGGTGACCACCGGATCTCAACATTCAGCCCGTCGCCCAGTTCAGCTTTCTTGCTTGAAGATCTCACAGGAACACTGGAGAAAAAAAGTTGTCTAAAAAAAATTTTTTAAGAAAAAAATCCTGCCAGGACCGAAGATCCCAGCAAGGTATCTAGGTCCTTACTCCTGACTAGACAGAAAAAAAATGATTTGCTGTGGCAGAGAGAGAGAGAGGATATACCCTCGGGGACTGCCCCTAGGGTGTGGCCAGAGCATTTTATTTCCTGTCTAGTCCTACTCCTGTGGAGGGCAGCATAACCCGAAGGTGCTGAATCACCGAGGACTACGTCTGTCAATGAGCGATAGAGAAAAAAAGTTTTGCATATAGTTCTACTTTAAGCAGTTTAAGCTTCTGAACTCGGTTATTTCTTCACATACTTTTGGCTATATAGTGTACGTGGCATTTGGTAAGGTAGCCATTGCTGGTCTTTTGGGGTCAGATAACATCCGTAATAATAAACACTGCAAAATAGATGTCTGCCTGTCTTCAAGGACTTTTATACAATAAGAATCTTTCCCTCAAATGAGAATGCTGGGGGTTTCCGCTTGACCTCATTTGCAGTTTTTAGCAAATGTTTTCCAGATAGGTTGTGCAGACAAGGACTTACCTGCAGACGCTGGACTTGCGAGACATGGTGGTACTGGGAGAGGCTGGAGGGGTCTGATAAGACCAGTTATAGTCTGAGCCCTTCAAATCATGGATCACCTGTTTAAAGAACAGAGATCAAAGAGAATGTCAGGCCTAAGGAGAAACAATATCTGTAGGCAGCAGGTGGGTTAATGCAAGATTCTGAATAATCAAAACCAGAACCTAGAACTCATGTCTGATGACACTTCTGTGAAACGTTTTCACCTCTCATAACTCTCACAGGATTTGTAGTTCTTTCAGCCAGTCTTCAGATTACTTCTCAGCCTTACAACCATGACTTCACTTTTTACTCTTCTCCTATATTTGGATAGTGAAAGAACAATAGCACATTGGTGGGATCAACCCTGTTGAGGTTTCTCCTATCAGTAAGTTCTCCTTGTTAGACTGACAGCACTGCACAATGCAGTGGAATCTAACTGGCTCATGCTTACCCTGCCTCTTCTGCAGTTGGGGGGGGGGGGGGGTTACAGGAGGCTGATATAAATAAAGATCAATGACTATTTCAAATACTTTTAAGGATTACATAATCCAAACCAGCCATTTTCAACCAGGGTGGTTTGTATGATTGAGTCACATTGTCATGTGACGCACCGCTCGGGATCTCTGCATATAAATAGGGCCGGGTTCAAGCCCTTGTATGGTGGCGGTTCCCCATCCGGGGAAGGTGGAGACACACACACCAAACGTCCTGCTGGTAAGATTCACCTTTACAATTCCCTTCCTTTATGACAAGTCCCATGAGCATTTTGGTGAGCGGGATACCTGGAGTCGAAACTAACTTATTATCTCTATATTATGCCCCTTTATCTATCTTCATAGGCAGCAATTTAGGCTACATACACTTGCCGATCCCCTCTGCTGGGCTGATTTACCTTATATGTTCTTGTATTGAACAAATATATTGTTTGGTGAGCAATGTTACCACTCATTTTTTCTACTTGACTATCAGACTTCTATTATGAATTTATTTCTGCTCTTTCTTGGTTTTCCTGAGCATATTTTGCTATTTTAATGCAGCCTCTTGTCTAACCCATCAGGTGTTTTGGACTTTATCTATTGATTACTGCATATTGGTGTTCACTTTGTGGTCTCCTATGGTGGCTAGATTCTCCAGCTGGCCCAACTCAATGCATGATTTTTCTTTCTACACTCCCATGGATTGGTAATGGCTTTTGTTACTTCTTACCAATTTTTGGCTACTGAATATAAACCTATTGTCCCTTAATAAATACTATAGGCGGACAATGTGTATGAACACACGAATTGTGCCCTCTAATAACTACTACCTCTATGGCGTTCTTGGCTACAGACTCCACCTTCCCCATTATCATATTATTATATTACCATGCTGATACAACTCCGATATATTCAGGTATGTGGGGAGGGGGATCATCTTCTCCCTCTCACATCTTTCAAGTAATTTTTCTTTCTATATTGTTATATGTAGACCACCAGCATTTCCATTTTACTATAATTGGTACTATGCATTGATCCCCATATGTGGTTCTTGACTTGTTCCTCTCCCAGTGCCTCCCAGTACTCTGAGCCCTACCACTTGGCTTTGGCAACTATAGGCGACAAATATTAATTTAATGTATCCCATGTTTATCTGTATGTCATTTTTGTGTTCTCTTTATTGGCCCTTTTAGCACCACCATGCATTGGCAAATTGAACTGTATATGGTAATATATATGTATACTCCAGCTAATGTTAATGTTTTAACTATGCAGAGCAATTGAACCAGTAGCTCCAGAAGAAGCTGTTTCAAGCGAAACATGTTGAGCATTCTGGCTCTATGAAATATCTGCACATCTGATAACACATCAACTGATCTAGATGGACGACAATACACATTTCTACTATTGTCTGTGAGATCCCTTTGATGCGACGTATGCAAATTCTATCGCAGTGATTACTGTTTGTTTGTATTCATATACCAATACCTATTGATGGTGGCTATATGGATCAACGCCTCTGTCGAGCCGAAGAATTTATGTTGTTAATGTCTTTTTAACTGTAAACCAATAAAATCATTATATTTTACTTACCTAGTGCCGTTAAAGTCCATGTCTTTTCTAACAACACAATTTCTAGTTATTTAGGATGTGGCACTTTTACACGTACTGCGCTCAGTAAACTGCTATCTGTTAGCGCATATCAATGTAAGAACAGAGGAGAATCTCCCATCTGGGGTTCCTATTCTGGTGGCATCTATCCAAGAGAGGCATTCCCCTCCCTTTGATGAGATCCTCTCACTTCCTTTTGTTATCTACAAGGCAGAAAGTTAAGGGAAATGCCTCTGGTGGGACAAAAAAAAAAACCTCACATCTGTTGACCCTTCTCTACACTAATCTAATATTTTGGCTTTGCATACACTTTAGAGAAATCCTGGATCTACCTTTGTTGACTTATCAAATTGATCCTGGCATCAAGAAAATTTGTCATGGACTGCTAATGGTGACCTTCTGAAGAGTGTTGCTTTTGGCTTCAGCACTTCCGAGTTGCATATTTCCAGGTAGGATGAGAAACACCCCATTCTGTGGATTACCCCACCATGTGTTTATCAGCTACAAGCATCAAAAGTTACTGCATAAGGTTAAGCCCAGCTATGCATCTGAGCTTGCCAAGGACTAAAGGATCCCAGCCCCCGTGCGACACTTCCTGGGCTTGAAAACTGGCCATCATAATTTCTGTGAAAGTCATATTGCAACCTGCTATAATAATGGTTCTTTCCATACTGGTTCCCCAAGGCTCTGTCCTTGGACCTCTTCTGTTCTCTAGCTACACCTCTCCCGTGGTCAATTGATAGCCTCTATGGCTTCCAATAATATCTCTACACTGATGACATGCCTGCCCATCACTAATTTTCTGACATATCAGTATGGGTGTCAAATCATTTCCTGAAAGGAAATCTTTCCAAAACAGAGCTCATAATATTTCCTCCTCTCTCTACCCCCTTCCCCAACATTTCCATCAAAATCCTTAGCACAACTGTCAGTCTATACCCCTCAATCCTTTTCAGCCTCTTATTTTATGTTTGAGAGCCTGGACTCTAGGCAAGAGATCCAGATGGTCACCAATCCATAATGGATATATATATATATATATATATATATATATATATATATATATATAAGTTGCGCTATAAAGTAAAATACATATGTGATAATGTAATGATGTGATAAAGTCCAAATAGAGTCCAATATGGGTAAAACAGCACGTCTGACGAAATATTCTGTACAGGTACCGCTTACCAAAGGTGAATAGTATATAGGCCCAAAATACTTCAAAGGATCCACAGGAACCAGATATCAATCGGACTCTGTACATATAGATGGATCTCCTCAGTGTTGGGTATTCATGTGGAATAAATAAATAAAAAACGCCATAGCGTAAAACCACAATAAATTGAATAAAACACCCCGAGTGATGGGAATATCAGGAAAGTGTTGGAGTGTAGATAGAAGACACACCACCTCAATTCTTGTGAAAATACTCCTTACCAGAGTAATAAAACTGTGCAGAGAAGAGAAAAGACCTCCCCCAGTAGGACTGC
This sequence comes from Pelophylax lessonae, assembly GCF_965119305.1. Taxonomy (NCBI): domain Eukaryota; kingdom Metazoa; phylum Chordata; class Amphibia; order Anura; family Ranidae; genus Pelophylax; species Pelophylax lessonae. The sequence goes on from NW_028119835.1 coordinate 56,999, forward strand.
AGCTTACCAAAGACAAACCATATAAAGCATATAGGTCCCAATCGTGTCACCAAAAGGGGGCTGACATATGAATGCCCTTACCAGCTCCAGAAATTGAAAAGCAGAAAAGATCCAAATCCGACTGAATACTTCAACTGTTGGCACAGCTCCAGATATATGTCAAAGCAGATCAAACACTTCCAATAGGGACGACAACATCCAACTTGTAGCTTTATCAGAATACTGTCTGAGGCCCAGGCCATAATGGATACAATACACCGGTCTCTGGCAGGAGCAGAGGTGATTCACTCCCCCCACCCTGGGAAGACATCCCATAGGAGTGTGTCCTCAGTTTCTGAACTTCTGTCTGGTTCCCCAGAACACTCAGTTACCAATTTATCACGGCTCCTTTTGTGGGCTGCCATTCTAACCTCTGTTGACTGGACATCACCTGAGTGCTGAAGGACCTTCCCCTTCGGGTAGGTGTGGGAACTCTTCTTGCAACAGGTTGAGTGACCCGTTCCCTGTGCAGGACAATGTTGAGCATGTTATTTCTGACCGCATGGTCTTCTAGAGATAAGGCACTGCCTTCTGGACCCCTCAACATATGGTCTTCACATGAAAAGGCTCAGCACTTGAGTGGCTCCTCTTTCCAGCTTGGAAAGATTTGTCCATTGCTGGATGGCCCTGTACTGTCTGGAAAGTCAGCAGGCAGAACATGCTGGGAACCTGCCGCAGATCTCCCTTATGAGTGGGATGTGGGTCCAGAGGTCAATGTGTGGGACCTGATAACCAGGAAATAGGTCCCTCTTCTGGAGCTGAACTATTAGTAAGCTGAACTATGCCCTATGAATAAACCCTCTTAGACCTCTCTCTCTTTGCTGTCCTCAATCAGGTGATTGGTGACAATAGTGTGAATAAAATTCCTTCCCCCTCAGTGGAGGATGCTGCACTGATCCTGGGGTAGGTTGGACAATTCTTAGAATCATGACATTGGGAAGTGATTAGGTAAGCTTTCAGATTTCCACCCCTGGGTGTTTGGTTGTAAGGTGATCTGCTCATCCTGATTCTGCTGTTCTTGTGCACCAGTCTAGGGTTTGGTAAATGTAATCCTTGCTTACCCTTTGTGCGGGTGCTGCTAGCTCACCCAACCCTCCTTCAGGTGAACTTCAAGGTTTGGACCCTTGGTTTTTCAAACAGTCTCGGGAGTAATTTCTTTCTCATCCTTGGGGTATTATACTGTCAGGATTCTCACTGCCATTGTTATTTTTTGCGAGAGAGTCTCATTAAACAACCTCTTTCCTCATCATATATCCTCCTTTCCCTGAATTACAATGGTTAGGAATGCTAGGTTTGAGCCGTCTGTTGACTAGCTGGTTATGGACTTGTTTTGTTTTGTTCCAAACTTCCCTCTCGGTCTAGGGATCCTTTTTTCCTGGGGTTTGGCACAGTGAATTTTCCCATTGCCTCATGTTTTGGTCTCATTTCCTTGTGTTCGTGGTGTGTCTACTCCCACCCCCCCCATCCCGTTTTTTGGTGGGTTGTTGGTGGATCCCCCAGCCTCTCAAGCCTGGATTTGGACATGAAGCTTTGGAAAATTTCAGTTGGGATGTATGGAACACCCTTGCAGTTCATTGACTGGATACTAACATTTATAGGTAAAGTTGATCCAGGGAATATCTGATTGCCTCTTGGGGGGTCAGGAAGGATTTTTTCCCCTGCTGGAGCAATTTGGATCATGCTTCGTTGGGGTTGTTTGCCTTCCTCTGGATCAACAATGTAAGATTTTTCCCCCCTTTTTTTGGTTGAACTGGATGGACTTTTTCAACCAGACTTAGGGCCCTTTCACACGGGCGCTCCGTATGTCCGCAAATCATCCTATTTGTAAGTCAATGGCATTGCGGATGTCAGCGGAATACCATCCGCTGACATCCGATTTTCTTCCTTTCAGTTCTGTTCCGTTTTTTGGAACGGAACAGAACCCTATTTTTCCTCCGTTCAAAAAACGGAAAGGAAGCAAAATCAGATGTCAGCTGTGTCATCCGCTGACATCCGCAATGCCCATAGACTTACATTATGTCTGTATATCATCCGCAAACGGATGGGATGATATGCGGACATACGGAGCGGATGACACAAGTGTCATCCGCTCCGTGAAAAAAAAAAAAAAGGACCGGAGCGGAGAATAAAAACTGATCGCCCATTTGAAAGAGCCCTAACTATGTAACTACAAGCCGTGAGCCGCAATAGATGACAGTACGTGTGGTTCTTTCATTCACAGATCACTGGTAATGAATGACACGACTGTGGGGACAGAGCCCCACACAGCCTTGCTATTTTCAGAATGTGACAGCTGGTGCAAGGAAAAGATCCCCCGTCCATTGTCATGGGGGATGGGGGGCAGGTCTGGAGCATGTTTCATGTTACACCCAAATTATGGGTGTAACTTATAACATGCTCTGAAAGGTGAACTTATCCTTGAAAACCAGCACACCTTTCCCCATATCTCTTGTTCTGGTGACAATAGTAACATTTCATTTTCCCGTCACCTTCTGTCCCAGTGGGAGAGGTCACCAGAACAAATAGAGGGGTGACTCTTCCCAAAAGACATACAGAGAGCAAATAAAACTTGAAAGGGTTTCTAACCTCTCTATCATTACTGTATTTAAAGCTTTAGAAGTTACACAAAGTACTGAAGCCTTTCGTTCGACATAATGGCCAAGCAACCAGCCTTGTTAAAAGGATGCAATAAAAAGCAACAAACTCAGGTAAACACTTCTCCATACAACCCAACTGAAAGTTTCCAAAGCTGCATGCCAGTCTCTCCAATAATGCTTCACCGGTCAGCAGCAAATCCCGAACCCCAGTGTACATAAAGCTGTAACATATACCTAACTGAACATTCCATGAGACACAAGTGAATGTCTTTATCCAGTTTTTCTTTATTCTTTTTTTTATGTAGGCTGAAGCAATCATTACAATGTAGAGGGAGGCACAATTACAGCAAAAAATGTATTGAAACAATTTGAAAACAACCCGCACAGGGAGAGAGAGTGAGAGATCCAGGGGCGTACCTAGAGCATTTGGCACCCGGGGCGGATCCTATATCTGGCACCCCCCGGCGTGCAGGCGACGAACCGCACATTGACCCGGCGACCAGGCCTCTCCTCCTCTGCAAAAACGGCGCCGATTGACTTGAGGCGCCAGACAGAAATGCATGTAACTGGCAGTGGCATACTTACTGTGTGCTACTACCAGTGGTGTCACTAGGGTTGGTGCCACCTGGTGCAGTAAACCATGGTGTCGCTCCCCCCCAAAAAATGATTTTCCTGTTTTCTGAAAGCGCGCCAAAAATGCAGCATGCAAGACTTTTGGTGCGCTTTCAGAAAATGCAGAAAACAAATCTATAGGACTGCAGTAATAACTGCGAGTAAAATGTAGGAAGACCCCCTTTACATTACACAGCCCCCGTACCCCTGGACCCCTTTACATTACACAGCCCCCCCATTGGAACCCTTTACATTACACAGCCCCCCCCATTGGAACCCTTTACATTACACAGCCCCCCCATTGTAACCCTTTACATTACACAGCCCCCGTACCCCTGAACCCCTTTACATTACACAGCCCCCCACTGGAACACTTTACATTACACAGCCCCCCATTGGAACCCTTTACATTACACAGCCCCCGTACCCCTGGACCCCTTTACATTACACAGCCCCCCCCATTGGAACCCTTTACATTACACAGCCCACACCCCCCTCATGGAAACCTTTATGTTACACAGCTCCCGCCCCCCATAGAACCTTTTCCATTATACAGCCCCCGTCCCCCAATAGAACCCCTTACATTACACAGCCCCCATCCCCCATGGAACCCTTCACATTACACAGCCCCTGCCCCCCAAAAGAACCCCTTACATTACACAGCCCCCACCCCCCCATAGAACCCTTTACATTACACAGTTTCCGCACCCCCCAATAGAACCCTTTACATGACATAGCCCTCGCCCCCCCTCAATAGAACTCTTTACATTTTACAGCCCCCCAATAGAACCCCTTAATAATACAAAGCCCCCGCCAATAGAACCTCTTTACAATACAAACCCCCCCCAATAGAACCCCTCTACAATGCAAACCCCCCAATAGAACCCCTTTACATAAAAACACCCCCAATAGTACCCCTTTACAATACAAACCCCTCAATAGTACCCCTTTACAATACAAACCCGCCCATAGAACCCTTTACAATACAAACCCCCACATAGAACCCCTCTAAAATGCAGACCCCCCCAATAGAACCACTTTACAATACAAGCCCCCCAATAGAACCCCTTTACAATGCAGACAACTCCCCCCCCAATAAAACCCCTCTACAATGCAGACCCCCCCCCCAATAAAACCCCTCTACAATGCAGACACCCCCCCCCCAATAAAACCCCTCTACAATGCAGACACCCCCCCCCAATAAAACCCCTCTACAATGCAGACACCCCCCCCCCCCAATAAAACCCCTCTACAATGCAGACACCCCCCCCCCAATAAAACCCCTCTACAATGCAGACACCCCCCCCCCAATAAAACCCCTCTACAATGCAGACCCCCCCCCCAATAGAACGACTTCTTTACAATACAATTGTCCCCCGCCCCCCTACCTTATTAGGAGAGCAGAGAGGGAGGAACTGAAGCAGAGAATGGGAGAGAGGCTCACGAGCCCTGCATACACAGCGGTCAGCGCCGGGAAATGCCGAAGTTTACAGTGCTGGTTAATGAGCCGGTGATTGGTTGCTAGGCGGTCCTAGCAACCAATCGCCTTCTCATCAGTTAACTTCGGCATTTCCCGGCGCTGTGTATGCAGGGCTCGTGAGTCTCTCTCCCATTCTCTGCTATACAGTTTCTTTCTCCTCCTCTGCGCTCCTGTGTCAGTGAGCGGCGGAGGCAGTCCGGCGGCCGGCCCCGGGTGTCACCCTGGTGCTCGCTGACACCCCCCTGATGTGTGGCACCCGGGGCGGACCGCCCCCCCTATTGGTACGCCACTGGAGAGATCAACTCTCAATACAAACTATCAACTAAGCACACCAACATAGCAGAAGACCTCTTTATTGTCATGTACACAGCTCTTCTGCTAGGACAGTGCTATACAGGATGCAATAGGAACACAAAGGAACAGTCCTATGGGAAAAGAGGGCAGAATCTTACAGTGAACGTTGACTCTATTGTGATATATGTATTGCATAAAGTGTACCGATTGCCATAGCACCGTGCAGGCAGCCATTTTGTGAGGGTGAGCAAAATAACCATTCAACCAGTCTGCCAGGAACTAGCAATATCACGTAGCACCAGAGACCATCATTGTCTGCACTTCCCAAAGTGGCTTATGTTTATCCTGAATAGCATGGTTTACTCGGCTTCGTAATAAATTGATAGTGTCATTGAATACTTCTACAAAATGGCTTCTGTGCTGTTAATAGTCTCTGCTCAAATGGTGAGCAAATTTGTCTTATCATAAAAATTACGTTGTATGTTCATTATGAAATGTATCAACTATTTTCAGTTCAATGCAAAATAATGACCTTGGTTTTTCTCTTTTTTCCAGTGAACGGATAGGCTAATTGTAAGAGAACCAGTGGCCAAACACTAAAGGGCATATTTCTAAAGCTGTGGGGGTGACATTCATTGGTGTAGATCACATGTGTCAAACACAAGGCCCGCGGGCCGAATCTGGCCCTCCAGGCCAATTCATGTGGCCCTCACACCTCTCCTGCAGCTTCAGGTGAGCATCAGCCCTCCTCTGGCCCCTGTACTTTCTGCTTTCCAGCGATGCCTCCAGCTTCTTCCCAGCAACAGCACAACCTAAGGGGGGTGCACTGTGATGTAAGGGAGGGTGGGGGACTTAACTTCTGAAGGTGGGTAGGCTCTTGAAATCTTATGTAAGGGTAGGGGATGCTCTGAACAGTCTTACAGATACAACTGGCCCCTTTGAGGGCAATCAGAATGCTGATGCGGCCCGGGATTAGATTGAGTTTGACACCCCTGGTGTAGATGAACACGAAGTCCACAGGCAAAAGACGTCACTTAGATATTAGCACAATGGATATCCTTTATTGAAAGATGGTGGGTACAGCAGGTAAAAACGCCAATGTGTTTGGCCATAATTAAGGCCTGGCGGCCAAAACAGGTTGGTGTTTATATCTGCTATACTCCCCCCCTCTCTCAGTAAGGGATATCCCTTTGTACTGATCTATTTGAGTGCCAGCTTTTCCCTGTGGACATCACAGTATTGGAGGCTATCAGAAGCTCTTTTGCCTGAGCCCCTGGTGCTTGGAGCTGTGGATATTGGGGATGTTGTAGTGCTGTTTCACATGCTTGTGTAGATGAGCATGAGACCTTAGCTTATGACTAGTAGTATCGATATGGCTATTGCACACTTTTTGGGATAAGGCTTTAGGAGTAGCGGGTGCTGTAGCAAGAACCAGCTGGAACTGGAAACATCACAGATCAAATGTACATATTTAAAAGCTCACCACAGATGGTCAATTACATCCAATTCTTTATTGAAGAATGATCACAACACAGAAGACACAGTGCAACGTTTTGGAGCCACGCAGGACCCCTTCGTTAGGCATGCGGTCCCTACGCGGCTCCGAAACCTATGTCTTCTGTGATGTGATCATTCTTCAAAAAAGATTTTAACTTAATTGAGGATCCGTGGTGTGCTGGCAAATATGTACATTTCCTAGCTCCTAGCTCATGACTATTGATAAAATAGTCTAAATTTGCATATCAGTAAAAAGAGTGAGTTTGAAACATCCAATAGAACAGAATATGCTTACTGTACATTATGTTTACGTGCTTGGAAAACAAATTGCTTCACTTTAAAGATAGGTAAAAGTTTAGTGTAGTTATATACTCCTGGTTAGCAGATGGGTTCAAACCCTATTCACACAACAAAATACTCCTGGTGATTAGAGATAGGGAAATGAAGACTTCATTGCTATTCACTCATTAGGTTTTGCTTATGTTCAGCAAAACAAGATGGCTCTGGTGTTGCTACAAGTTTCTGGTTCACTTTAAAACATGGCTGCCCCCACTGAGTACAGGTAAGGGGTACATTTCAAAGAAAAATCTTCCAAAGGCCTAGCTTGCGGACAGTGCCAACGCAATTCTTTGTATTTAAAAAAGTTGGCTTTCCAATACCTTTTTTTCTCCCCTTGTGTGGTCACTGCCCCAACTAACCGTAGCCGAACTTACCATATTGACACGGAAAGGAGGCAAAAATAATGACATACTTTTGAACCATGCCCTTTAATATTAATGTCATACTGTAACATAACATCTTGAAAGGAGTCACAGCGGTGTACATCTTCATATATTAACACGACAACTTCACATACTACTTTACGCCATTAACAACAGCCAACAAGAAATTTGCAGACATCGTTTCTCTGAGACTAGCACCTTTACAGTATGGATATTTTGGCATCAAACAAATTCGGTGGCTGGACAACTCACTTTGCATTTCAGCTAAGCCACAAAAATCATTGTTGTCCAATGAGCGTAGATGGTGACATTAAATATATTTATATACTTTAATAGGTTAAACAAATGATATTGCTCTAGAAAAAATATGTATTTGTATGAACATGCCTTCTCTATAAAAGAGCATTCTGTGTGTGGGAGATTTGTTTCTTTTTACAAAATGATTGTGGAGTGGTTACTGTGCACTATGGATGGAATATAAAGCATTGTCAATGCTTCCTTTATGTGACTAATAAAATGACGATTGACACGGTGAACAAAGGGCAATTTAGTTATACTACAAAGCAGGAACTGGCAAAAAATGTTTTTTCCAATCAGTGTTAAACAAAAAGCAGGAAGCCATTTTGAATCAGCTAGAATAAACAGTATATCATATTACAGTTATCCAGAGCCATTTTTTATGGTGCAATATAATTGGCTATATCAGTAGCTTATTATATTGCACAAAATATAACTGGCTATATTTGTAGAACTAACACTGTAGATTGTTGATCCAGACCAGGGAGTATCTGATTGCCTTTTAGAGGATCAAGATTTGCATTAGAGTAAACTGGATCATGCTATATAAGCATGTTTGCTATTCTGCGGGTTTAGGGTTCTATTGATGGAAGTATAATTTTTTAGGTTGTAATTTAATTGAACTCAAAGAACAGATTATTTGTATCATGCTAACTAGGTAACTCCTTGTCAGCCCACTGACTAGTTTCAAGAAACGCTCTATTCATCTCCGACACCCAAAGGTTCCAAAATGGCAGCTTCCATTGGCATGGCCAATGAATGGCTGCCCATTATGTCTTTCAGAAAAATATTGGTGGCTTTTGCCACTGGTTTACAAACTCTAATTATAGTATTTAAAGGCTTTGTGCATTATTTTACAAGCCAATTATCTTAACTGGTAAACTGTGGAAATGAGGTTTAATAATGTACATATTTGTGTTCACAAGCTCTTCGGTTATTCTAAATGTTGGTATAAAGAGCTAATGACTGTATTTATTGGTAAAGCCTACAAAATGGCTGTAGCCATTTGGTGCATCTTTGGTGGACAATGATACATACCTATCGTCTTTCCCTAACATTTGCACTTTTGTTTTTTGTTTTTTAGAGAAATTGATTATTTTCGGAGACAAAAAATTGTGTTTGTAATGTTACCCTCAAATTATTCTTATGGCACAGCTGCCTTGAGGTTAAAGTAATGTAATTTCCTTAATTTATAACATAACCCAGCATTGTTCTAGCTTTTTCCACAAAGGAACCCTTAAAATATTTTTTTATGTTTTAAGGATCCCCTTCTAAGCCCCATTTTTTTTGAGTCAGTGGGAAAAATTCCCTTTACAGTGGTGGTCGGTAAGAACAAGGTCTCTTACAGTGATGGTCAGAATGCCACTTATATAGACAGTTAAAAAAGGCCATTGGTGTCATGCTGATGGCTCTGCCAAGTGGCACTGCCCTGGAGCTAGGCAGGTACAATCTGATAAAAGTATAAACATAAAGAGGACCCAAGCTCTACTGCTTTGTTAACTTTGTGATGCTGAAAACCAGTGCACTGGGCTGGGATATTCACTCCCAAAACACAAGTCCATGATGAGTACAAGCCAGCTACTCGGTACGTTCTGAATTACAAATCTTTATTTGCTACATGATAAATTTACAGTGGATATAGCTATCAATTATAGGATTAAGGCCATCATGGCCAAAACATGTTGGCTGTATCCACTGTAATTGTATCAAATAAAGATTTGGGTTTTCGTAACGTACCGAGTAGCCGACTTGTACTCATCACCTACTGATAGGTTAATCCAAAATCAGCCACAGCTCAAGGAATACCTAGTAACCTCTGGAGGAACCCTAAGGTTCCATTGAAATCTCGGTTGAGAATGTCTGGCCCTATTCCTCAGGCCCGTGTAGGCCTAATATTCCATTTCTGCCCTTGGTCCCACGAACCAGCCCTGCTTACTGTACATGCCAAGTGCACAATAGACAAAAAATTCCTTTACTATAAAAAAAAAAAAATGATTGAAATATTTTCTTCTGCTTATTTTTTTAATAAAATCAGAAATATTCTTGTAAAAATATACCATTTATGCTTGGAACTTCTTCCGCAAATATTCAAGTACAAGAATGCCATCTTGAGTCACCTCACACCTTTGATGCTGGGTACTACCTCTGTAGATAGCTTTAAGTACACCCGGATTTATAATACTTATTTTCCCTTGCAGTATTAATTTTATTTTATATTTTTATTTTTCTATACAGTTTTTTTTAATTGTTATGCCTAACCGAATTACGAATACAAAAGCACTCAGTTTAACCACATAAATGTAGGCCTCAGTGTGTGAATGAGATTCTCCCTTTCAGTCTCCACAGAGAAATTAAGATGTTGCTTCCTTCAGACACTTGAGCATGCAATTTCTATAATACCAATACTTATGTGATAATAAATCTGACCTGGGAAATAAGAGTTTGAATTTCCAAATAGCCATTTCTGCAGATTTCCTATGACCTCTAAAAGTGGGTATCACAGCAAAAGACAGTGTTAATTATTCATGTCTATTTTAAAAGAATGAAAAAAAAACAAAATCTATACAGTTTTCTTTTCCATCTATAAACAATCCTAAAATACATAGAATACAAAAAAAAAAAAAGGTCATTCGTGAAAACAGACTTCATAAAATGTAATTTTGTCCCTTAAAAACTAGACTGGGATGAAGTTGTGCAGTCCTACCACCCAATCAGGTTTCATCTTGGCCTGCTTGATCCGTTTTCTTCACTCTAGTTTTTAAAAGCCAGCACGGACGTTCCTTCTATCAGCATATGCAAAAAATTCTGTGCTACATGTTTCTAACTTGCCAAAAAATAAACAAAGGGTGGTTTTAAAATGACTTACCTCTATGTTAATTTTAACAGTGCAGCGAACGTCTACATTAACGTGTTTAGGGGGGTTCAAATGAGACCCAGCCAGCTAGGTCCTGTGGTGCATATGTAAATTTTTTTAATATACTCCCTGCTACCATAAATATAATTATATAATTGCCTTAGCCTTTTAATGAATTATAATTACCTTTGTTATAACTATCCCTTTATTTAATTAGTGAAGTAATGTGAGCACACAGAAGAGAGAAGCACAAACACAAGAGTGGTTTGAGGATTTAGCATTGAAATAAAAATCAATCCCTTTTAATAGGGGCAGAGACCTAAAGTGCGCTATCGATGTGAGCAGTGGTGTAGCTATTTTGTTGGGTCAAAAATATTGAGAATATGGAATTTCAGCCTATTAAATTGGAGCTGAACTAAAAAAAGCTAAGATCCGAGTTGTTATAGAGGACATCTAGAAACGTTTAGAGCTGGTCCACACTAGCGTGACTTGTCAGCCTGACAAGTCGCGCTCCCTCGCGGTCCATTGACCGCTACAGGACCCGTTCTAATAGGAGCGACACAAGTCGCTCCGACTTGGAAAAAGGGTCCTGTACTACTTCGGGGCGACCTTGGAGCGACTTGCATAGACTTCCATTATGTGAAGTCCCTGCAAGTCGCTCCGAAGTCGTGGTGCATGGTAATGCACAAGTCGCCCCCGAAGTAGTAAGGAGTCGTGTCGCCTTAGTGTGAACCGACTCTTATTGTACCTAAGCAGTACCCTGATAAATGTCTCTCTGGTCTTGCATTCCTCCTAAAAAATAGCAGTGCACTTCCTGTGAGTGTGCCTAGGCACTCCTATAGCTGCATATCTGCAGTGTGAGATCTAAGGCACTGCTGCCTCGAACTGCCAGTCTCAGGAGATCTGGGGTGAGGTTTGGTGATCTCAATGAGGAAGAAAAGCCCTGCCTTTGCCAAGGTAGCCACGTCCACACAAAACACAGTGCAGAACAAGGAATACTAAGTCAATAATAGGGAAACATTCCGATGCAGGGAGACCAAAGGAAATACTGGTCATTTGTCCTCTGCTTGCCTTTTTTTTTTGGGCACAGCTTCCAAAGTTCAGTTCCTCTTTAAGTACTATGATAGAAGTTAGATGTGATGTCACTGGTTTTGTCTACAGAGGATAGTCTACAGCAGCCTTTTTCAACCTTTTCAACACAGGAACCCTTGAAATAACTTTTTAGGCTCCGGGAACCCATGCACAAAATGACCATATCTCATGATACATTAGTGTGATGGTCAGTGGGAAGAATGCTCCTTACACTTGTGGTCATTGAGAAGAATTACCCACCTCAAGATACATAAAAAGTCAATGGTGTCATTGGGAACTTATCAGAGAGGCAGATATTGCTCATTGCTCAAGGAGCCCCTAGCAACCTCTGGAGGAACCCTAGGGTTCCATGGAATTCTGGTTGAGAAAGCCTCGTCTATAGACTATACAGAGGTAAGACTGCAAAAACTGATTCAAAATTGTATTTGTTCCGAGACAAAATGGTCCCCACACAAAATTGCTGTCTTTACTGTTGGTAGACCATGTTACACTTTAACCCTGGCTACACTGCAATACACTAAGTAATTAAAGTGGCATGCTGGGATTGACAAACTACTCCTGAAAGAATGAGATTTAATAGCATTTAAAAAAAATCTGGAACACTGTATTACTGTATGGCTTATTTGGACTGTATCACCATGGTAGATGCAAGCGTTAATGTCTAGATTACAGTGTGAGTGACAGCATGGTGAACAATGGTAGTCTTCATCACTAAATCCCCCATTACATGCTAAAACTTTTTTTTTTTCAATTTTTTTATTGCTCATAATTGTTAATAATTTATAATATCAGCATTAAAAAAACAAAAAAAACAACAAAGAATTTAAAATAATAAAAAAAATATTAGCCATAGTGTTTGTATAGGAAAAGTTAGGTTGCTCTGACGTGAAGGTGGTCTACACCTCATATTAAGTAGCCCCATGGCTGTTCCATTGAACTGCACCCGCCCCTTGCCAAGCAAACGGGTTATCCGCTGTCCATCTGTACAAGTCCAAAACAGAATGCAAGAGGAGGGGCAATACAACCCCCAGTCCTTCATCCTTTGTAGGAACACTTTCTTATTCTTGCTTTTTTTTTTTTTGTCCGGTCCAAAGCTTTTAAAATTTACAAGGGTTTCTTTGAAACTAAAATATGGGTTTTGGCACTTTATGGAAATAAAAATGAATCTGTGAAATGAAAAGCAGGAAAAAAAAACATAAAAAGGGATTAACTATGTGCAGAAGTAAAATCACTATTTACAATTGGAACACCAACAGATTCTAAGGTTGTCTTTTCTATGCTGCTGTTTTTGGAACTATTGTAGTATTTGTTTTTTGAAGAGTTTGTCAACCCTCTGTATGCTCCTACAAAATCCTCCGATCATAGATTGGAATGGATTAAAGACAAGTGTCAGGGTGCAGTTCCTTGTACCCGGCTCGGAAGACACTCCCTATTTTTTTTTATTTTTCTCTAGGAAATTCGAGGAGCCGAGCGATCATTTGTGGTGGTGTTCTTCAGTTTGACCCCACGGCGAATTGCGTTGAGCATATCTTCTCCCTGCGGTGCATCTATCAGAGCAGTATCTGCTGTCTCGGGGTCTGGTTGGCCTGTGGGTTCAGGAATGACAGGACCATCCTGTTCATCTTCTTCCTCTTCATTTTCTGACCGACCTGACCTTTGCTCTTCAGCAATAACACCAGGGGTTCCTGGGACAGGGGGGTTTACAGAAGCTTGTCCACTCCATAAGGATGCAGGTATGTCCCCGCCCAGCACGGCTCCTTCTGTGATGGATGGTGAGTCAGGGCTCTGTTCAGGTGACTCTTCACTAGTGTTGCTGGGAAGACCACCTGGAATGTCTGGGACAGTTGGGGTTTTGACCGGGATAACTGGTGTCTTTATTGGAATGGGACCTCCTCCGATGGTTCCGCGTCTCACTGACGGCTTGGTAGACGGTGTCCTCCGGATGGTGGCCACACCAGGAGTGACTATAACAGGCGCAAAGTTGGCTGGCAATCCTGCCGTGGACGCAGGGCGCTTGGATTGAAACATCCTGCGATATGACTGACTGATGTCGCTGTTTCTCGGGATGGTGGAGGACTTGTCGAAATCCGGTTGCTCTTGCTCCTGATCTCCACTCACCGAGAAGTAATCATAATCTGAAACTAGAAACAAAAGGGAGGTATGAGTGTTAAGTGAATTTCCTGTAGAAGACTTTGGGGTTTTATTAATGTGGCCGGGATAAATACTGTATTGCAGAGTTATTTTTCACCATAACATGCAAGTAGGGTTTCCATTTCATTCTTCCACACAGGCATAAAAAAGAAAAGACTGCTATTAACAAAAGAAACTAAGATAGTTCTTCCTTAAAACTGATAAACCATACATATGGACACATTATCTACTTGCCGACCACATAACTTAGTTATATGGTGGCAGAGCGGCTCTCCTGCGCTGGATCACCCTGCACTTTCAGGTAGGGAGCACTTGCTGTGGAAGTGCTGTGATTTAGCACACGGCATGCCAGCCAATAGATGTCTGCTGACACCCACTGATCGGCGAGGAGCCACACAGAACGGAGCTCTGCCTATGTAAACAAGGCAGAGCTCCGTTCTGAAAGGGGAAAAGTTGATTGAGTGATGGAGTCCTGCAAAGCAGGGAAAAAAATCCATCACTTCTCCTAGTAAAAAGCAGCACACATAGTACACAAAGACTGATTAGGCACAAATTAAAGCCTTTAAACATCCTAGATGTTTAACCCCTCCCTGGTGTCATTAGTACAGTGACCATGCATATTTTTAGCACTGATCAATGTGGGAGGCAGGATTCTGGGAGGATGTCCATGGATGCCATCCCAGAACTGGAAGCCCGGAGCTTGGATGGAGGAGGGGGGGTCAGGGGGGCCCTTCATGGTTTCTTGCACCAGCCACCTGAAGGTTCTAGTCACGCCTCTGGTAAGGGGTGTCTGTAGATAAAAAAACAAACTGTGCAGCTCTGACTAAAGTTGAATAAGGCACTTGCAACAGGTGTTGGCTATTTACATACCCTATGAAGCCTGACTGAAATACTCCCAGGTTATTGCTAGGAAATTGCTTAATGAGGCCCAGTCATCACTGCTCTCCTCCACCATCATTAAGCCTTAAAAATTCTACCAATGCAACACTGAATATTCAGATTTTTGCATAAGTCTGGTTATGACTTGCTCTCTTTAACCACTTTACGACCGCTCACTGTGCCTCTACTGCGGCACAGTGGCTCGTTCCCATCCAGCGACGTAGACCTACGTCGCTGGACTCCTCCCCTTGTGGGCGGCGCTCACGCGCCGCCGGAGGCTCGCTCCCGCACCGCCGGAGGCTCGCTCCCGCTGTTTTCAGTCACAGCAGGAGTTGGGCCAGCGATCGCCGCTGCTCTTCTCCAATCGTCGGGGAATCGAGTTTGGAGATCCGCCCGCTTGTGTAAACGAAGCGGCGGATCTCCTAAGTGACAGATTGCAGGGTTCAGCATAGCTGAACATGCAATCTGTCCCTGTGTCACTCAGTGACCTCCCCCCACACACGTTAGTAAGCACCAAGTATACATTAACCCCTCCCTCTCCAATAAAATTAACCCCTTCCCTGCCAGTGTCATTTTTACAGTAACAGTGCATATTTATAGCACTAATTACTGTAGTAATGTCACTGGTACCCCCAAAAGTGTCAAAAATGTCAGTCAAGGGTCCGATCTGTCCGCCGCAATGTCGCAGTCCCGCAAAAAAAAAAAATCGCAGATCGCCGCCATTACTCATTAAAAAAAAAAACACCAAAAATGACAAATCTTTCCCTTAGTTAGTAAACGCAATAACTTTTGCGCAAACCAATCAAAATACGCTTATTGTGATTTTTTTTTTTACCAAACATATGTAGCAGAAAACAAATTGGCCAAAAATTTTTTAAAAATTTAGATTTTTCCTTTTTCTTGGGGGGAATTTCATATATGTGAAAAATATTGTTATGTTTTCAAAATTTACGCCCTTTTTTGTTTATAGCGCAAAAAGTAAAAATCGCACAGTTGATCAAATACCACCAAAAGAAAACTCTGTTTGTGGAAAAAAAAGGACGTAAATTTCTTTTGGGTACGGCGTCGCACGACCGCGCAATTGTCAGTTAAAGTTGTACAGTGCCGAATCGCAAAAAGTGACCTGGACGTAAGACAGCAAAATCCTCCGGTGGTAAAGTGGTTAATATAACAACTCACAGTACCTTTGATGCTAATTCGAGGCTGTGTGTAACAGTTTTTATCTGTGATGTTTTAGAATAAGGCCTATTGTGTTCCTCACCTTGTGATGGGATGGTGTCCTCTGAACAGCATGGGGTGGTGGTTTGTGTGCTGTATCCACTGGAGCACTGCAGGGAATCTCGACTGCTCCTCTGTGTATCAAGCTGCAGTCCTCTGCTCAGGGCTAAAGCCAGATCGTCACAGTTTTCTGCTTCTTCCCCTTGCTGGTGGGGGGGACACAAAAAAAAGAATAAATGAAAAATTCCTAAGAAAGCAAATGTTGTGATCGAGTCTATTGTGGTAAACAGATATGGACAACCCGCAGACCTCCAACTCTTAAAGTCCTGGAATGTCTGCTCAATCATGCTTCAACTCAACCTCTGGAGACCCTGAGCAATGCTGACACATCAAACTCTTTGCTAGAGGCCCGCAGGTTGTCTCCAGACCAGAGGTGCCAGATCTGTAGATTATGATCCAATCAGATATATTATTTGTTCTGCTAAAACAAAACTCCTTGGAGTCCTTGCAGGGCAATTGGAAATTTGGAACTACTGAAAGAATAATGTCTGTGCCTCCATGCATTTGCAACTGAACCCAGAGCTGCATTTGCAATTGGGGGATCCACAGTCAAGCCAAAATGACAGATCTATCCCATTTATGGTCAGAGCCATATGATGGAGGGTGGTTGTCCCAAAGTATTTTGCTAGTTTGCAAAACTGCAGTTTGGGGTCATAACTGGGATAGGCCCATCTTTTGCTCATTTACTGTGCCAAAATTGTAGGGTTATCAGCCTACAATTTTGGCAATTGTTGCCTTGCTGTAAAAAAAAAAAAAATGGCGGGGCACCTCTGCTCTAGACAAACCAAATATCCATTCTGGCAAACTCAAAGTTAACAGTTAAAAAGCATAAAGAGAAGATAACGAGATGTTAAAAGAGCCCTGTCATGGTCATTTCTATGGTTAGGCGTACTATAGTGCAGAAAGAGTTTCTAATTAAGCTGTAAAATAAAGCATGGTTTCCTGAAGATTGGTGTTAGCAGCTAGAGAAAGAAGAGAATCTGAGAACAAAGGGTTAGAGACATGCTTTTTGGTCAAATTAAACTTTACCCTTGATGCCATGGGCATTCTTGCACTGCGGGGTGAATGAGCCTCATTAATTAGTCCGGGATGCATGAACTGGGCTCCTGAAGAAAGGTCGACTTCACGTTTGCGTCTCTGAAGAGTGTTCATCACAGGCTGGTCGTATGGACCTGGCTTAGCCCAGTCCTGAATGAAAGGTTAGAGGCTGTATATGGATGTCACCAACATGACTCTTTTTAAGGAAAGATTACTGTCCCCCAAAGCAAGTACACAGAGAAATGAGAACAATGACATATCAGGGCTGGATTTTTCATTATGTCAGGCTCTTATTTAGCCAGCAGAGATAAATCCTCTGCTTTAATGCATGGCACTTGACTTAGTGAGATAACAAATAATACTGCTTCCAGCTAACAAAATCTGTTCTTTCTCCTTCCTGAAAAAAAAAATCTTTACCTGGCATTGGTAGACCACATGCAGCTGGGCTCTTAACTGCTAGCAGACAATTTCTACAAGTCTATAAAAAGGCCCTTATAAAACTCGCTTACTTGCTGGTAACTGGATGTAAAGGTGTATAAGTGCGCTAGAAGTAAAATAGTGAAGATTTCCACTCTAGACATATTTGTTCTCTACTAGTACCCTAAATCAGCCTTTTTCAACCAGGGAGCCTTGGTAAAAAGCCTAAAATTACCCAAAATTACCCAAAAATTGTACACAAGCCAGCAGGTGCATCAAGCCTGCCTTTTAGTTACACAAAGCCACAGGTTTTTATTGAGCACCATTTCAACCTTCCAGCCACCGGCATCCCAACAACCAGTGATGTCATCAGTGTTGAGAAGGGTGTTGATCGCCTGCACAGTATCCTTGTTTGACCCTCCCCTGCCCCTCTCCATCAACACTGGGGTCACATTAGCTGAGTGCGAGAGAGAAACTGAGGGAGAGGAGAAACACTGGAATACTAGTCGGTACTAGTGTGCAAAAATGTATTTGATTTGAAAGAATACATCACCTCTAACGTTGAGTGTCCTACGTGTGTCGATGCTGCTGCATTATGAAAAGGTTTTTTACATTTTAGAACTGGGTGCCTTGAGACTTGTCCATAATTTTAAAAGGGGCCTTAATTGAAAACAGGTTTAGAAACACTGCCCTAAATAATATACATTTCTTCTTGAATGCTTCCTGAAAATAGCAGTGCACTTCCTGTGCCTAGGCACTCCTGTGCCCTGAACCTCAAAGCTGTAGATCTAAAGTAAAAGGATTCAGATTACAAAGGGAAATTTCTAAAGAGAGAAAATCGAAGGCACTGCACTGCGTCTTCTGACTGCTAGACTTAACAGATTTGGACTTAGATGTGGGCATGTCACTACTGTACTGCTCACAATTCCCCTTGCAGGAGTGGAAGCTGTATCTGGGGGTCTACAGTGCAAGGAGTCTTTTGCTTCTGCTTCATTCATTCTGTGGATCTGTGTTTGTGGATCTGGATTTGCACAGCCCTGCCCCTAAGCCTCCATCCCTCCATAGAGATACAATGTGAGGCAAGGCAGGTCGGTAATAGGGAAAAGCTATACTAGCTCTAGTTTTTTGACCTTTGTGTGCCTCTTTTGGGCACAGCCTCTGTAGTACAGAGCATCTTTAACTTGTAGCATCCCTACACCTAAGAGGCCACTGGCACAATAGACTCGATTGGCTCCATTTAAGTATCTGTATAGTATTGCAGCCAATTCCTCTCCTAGTATTAGAATAGTAAAACTCCCAATGTAGTAAGAAGGATCCAAAACAAAAAGATATGCACAGAGCCCTGGTCTCAACCCCACTGAACGCCTTTGGGGTTAGAATGCCAATTATGAGCTTGGTGTTCTCATCAAATATCAGTAACCTTACAAATGCTCTTTTAGGTAAATGGGAAAATTCCCACAGAAAACTCCCAAAATACTGTAAAAAGCTATCCCATAAGAGCTGATGTGGTTAAAGCTGCAAGTGGGGAAGGGAGGGGAGGTTGGTAATAGTGATCGACCAATATAGTTTTTTTATTGCGGATACCGATATTTTGGTCATCAGTCATCACATATCGTTATCGGCCGATATTGGCCGATATTTTCGTACATTAAAAAATGTTTTATTTTATTTTCTTAAAAGGTACTCTGGTGGAGGGATCTGGGGGTCTAAAAGACCCCAAACCCCTCCTCTGCACTTGAAAGCATTCAAAACGCCAAGTTTGGCTGTTTTTAATGCTGTAATTTTTTTAAATTTGGTGCCAAGTACCCGGAAGTGATGTCATGACATCACTTCCGGGTTTTTACATGGAGACACGATCAGAGCTGAATGCGGCTTTGATAGGGTCTTCGGTGCCGTGCAGGCTGGTTGCCCGGGTCTCCTGGTGGAACGGGAGACCCGGGCGGGCAACGGAAGGCGGCGGGAGGGGGGGGGGGGGACATCCCCTCCCGGTCCTTGTAATGACAGCCGAGCGGCTACTCAGCAACATCGGCTGACATTACAAGACAGCCGACCGTTGGCTATGGACGCCGGTACCGGGGTGATACCTCTAGCTGCAGGCATCACTCCTGTGCAAGCACTTTCCCGAAATATCGGCAATATCGGTAACCTCCGGGGCCGATTCCGATATATCGGGAAAAGTGCATATCGGCCCCTAATATATTGGCTTTGCCGATAAATCGGTTGATCCCTAGTTGGCAACTCCATATTAATGCTCATTGGTTTAGAGTGGGATGTCTAACAAGCTGATATAGATATAATGGTCAGGAGTCTACAAACTTTAAGGCCATAAAGCATAATATCCAGTTATAACCACTGGTTTAAATGCTAGTCCTTGAATTAAATTCACAAGTACAACATCACCAGAATGAAATAATTACACCTAAAACGTAATTACACCTAAAACGTCAAACTAGGAAACTGTATACGTTTTCTGTCCCTACCAGATGGTAGGACTTGAAGGAACACTACTGCCGGAAATATTTTATTTTGATAATTGGAGGCAGTTAAAACTTGTAATGAGTACTGAGAACGTCAACTGCTTTTTTACATTCTTTTATTTGTGTGAATGAAGCCCAAGGTGACCAGCAAATCCTGGAGTCTTGGTAACCAATTGTGTAAATCCAGCCCTGCTATAAGTACAAAGGAAAAGTAATAATTGAAGGGGCCGTCAAAAGTCAGCATGATCTTGAAGACAACATGGACCCATGAAAGGACTACTGTGGAGTTAGAAGTCAGACACATATTGAGCAGTGCTACAGAATGAGAACAACAGAAGTTTAAAGTTGGAAACTTTAGATTTAAAATGATTACTTAGTTGAAGAGTCTCTTCAGTTAAAGGACCTTTGATCATGTAACTGTTTACTTAGAAGTTTGACCAAGATCTAGGCTGTGATGTGTACGTAGTTCATGGTTTGAGTTGAGGGTCATGTGACTGATAAATAAATCTGTCGCACTTTAACCACTTTACCACCGGAGCATTTTGCTGTCTTACGTCTGGGCCACTTTTTGCGATTCGGCGCTGTGCGAATTTAACTGACAATTGCGCGGTCGTGCAACGCCGTACCCAAACGAAATTTACGTCCTTTTTTTCCCACAAACAGAGCTTTCTTTTCGTGGTATTTGATCACCTGTGCGATTTTTACTTTTTGCGCTATATACAAAAAAAGAGCATTTATTTTGAAAAAAATAACAATATTTTTAAATTTTTTTTATATGAAATTCCCCCCAAAAAAGATGTAAAAACCAATTTATTTTGAAATTTTTGGCCAATTTGTTTTCTGCTACCTATGTTTGGTAAAAAAAATCACAATAAGCGTATTTTGATTGGTTTGCGCAAAAGTTATTGCGTTTACTAACTAAGGGAAAGATTTATGTCATTTTTGGTGTTTTTTTTTTAAACGCGTAATGGCGGCGATCTGCGATTTTTTTTGTGGGACTGCAACATTGCGGTGGACAGATTGGACCCTTGACTGACATTTTTGACACTTTTGGGGTACCAGTGACATTACTGCAGTAATCAGTGCTATATATATGCACTGTTACTGTAAAAATGACACTGGCAGGAAGGGGTTAATTTTATTGGAGAGGGAGGGGTTAATGTATGCCCGGTGCTTACTGACGTGTGTGGGGGGAGGTGACTGAGTGACACAAGGACAGATCCAGGGTTCAGTTATGCTGAACCCTGCAATCTGACCCTGCCTGTCACTTAAGAGATCCGCCCGCTTGTGTTTACACAGGCAGGCGGATCTCCACACTAGATCCCCGACGATCAGGGAAGATCGGCGGCGATCGCCGCTGCTCCTCCCCTGGCCCGACTCCCGCTGTGACTGAATACAGCGGGAGCGAGCAAGGGGAGTGTCTGACGACGTAGTACTACGTCGTCAGACGATAACGAGCCACTCTGCCGCAGTAATATTACTGCAGGCAGACGTAAAGTGGTTAAATGACAATTGCGTGGTCATGCAACACTGTACCCAGACTAAATTTTTATCATTTTGTTCACACAAATAGAGCTTTCTCTTGGTGGTATTTAATCACCAATGGGTTTTTTATTTTTTGCTAAATAGAGGAAAAAAAAAAAAATAAATAAAAAAACGACATTGTTTGTTTTTGCTGTTGTAATATTTAGCAAATAAATAATCTTTCTTCATGAATTTAGGCCAAATGTATTCTGCTACATAAGGGCTCTTTCACACGGGCGTTCCGTATGTCCGTTTTTCATCCCATCCGTTTGCGGATGAAAAACGGACATAATGTATCTCTATGTAAATACGGATGTCATCGGATGATCATCCTCCGACATTCGTTTTTTGTCAGTTCAGTTCAGTTTTTTTGAACGGAGGAGAACCCTATTTTTTCTTCCTTTCAAAAAACGGAACTGAAGCAAAAACGGATGTCAGTGGTGTCATCCGCAGACATCCGTATTTACATAGACATGCATTATGTCAGTTTTTCATCCGCAAACGGATGGGATGAAAAACGGACATACGGACCGGATGACACAAGTGTCATCCGTGTCCGTTACAAAAAAAAAAAAAGGACCTGATCGGGCAAAAAAAAAGGAACGCCCGTGTGAAAGAGCCCTTACTTTGGGGAAAATAACCCAAATCAGTGTATATTATTTAGTCTGTAATAAAGTATTATAGAGTCCACAAACTATGATATACAGTGGGTACGGAAAGTATTCAGACCCCCTTAAATTTTTCACTCTTTGTTATATTGCAGCCATTTGCTAAAATCATTTAAGTTCATTCTTCTTCCTCATGAATGTACACATAGCACCCCATACTGACAGAAAAACACAGATTTGTTGACATTGTTGCAGAGTTATTAAAAAAGAAAAACTGAAATATCACATGGTCCTAAGTATTCAGACCCTTTGCTGTGACACTCATATATTTAACTCAGGTGCTTTCCATTTCTTCTGATCATCCTTGAGATGGTTCTACACCTTCATTTGAGTCCAGCTGTGTTTAATTATACTGATTGGACTTGATTAGGAAAGCCACACACCTGTCTATATAAGACCTTCCAGATCACAATGCATGTCAGAGCAAATGAGAATCATGAGGTCAAAGGAACTGCCTGAAGAGCTCAGAGACAGAATTGTGGCAAGGCACAGATCTGGCCAAGGTTGCAAAAAGATTTCTGCTGCACTTAAGGTTCCTAAGAGCACAGTGGCCTCCATAATCCTCAAATGGAAGACGTTTGGGACGACCAGAACCCTTCCTAGAGCTGGCCGTCCGGCCAAAATGAGCTATCGGGGGAGAAGAGCCTTGGTGAGAGAGGTAAAGAAGAACCCAAAGATCACTGTGGCTGAGCTCCAGAGATGCAGTCAGGAGATGGGAGAAAGTTGTAGAAAGTCAACCATCACTGCAGCCCTCCACCAGTCGGGGCTTTATGGCAGAGTGGCTCGACGGAAGCCTCTCCTCAGTGTAAGACACATGAAAGCCTGCATGGAGTTTGCTAAAAAACACCTGAAGGACTCCGAGATGGTGAGAAATAAGATTCTCTGGTCTGATGAGACCAAAATAGAACTTTTTGGCCTTAATTCTAAGCGGTATGTGTGGAGAAAACCAGGCACTGCTCATCGCCTGTCCAATACAGTCCCAACAGTGAAGCATGGTGGTGGCAGCATCATGCTGTGGGGGTGTTTTTCAGCTGCAGGGACAGGACGACTGGTTGCAATCGAGGGAAAGATGAATGCGGCCAAGTACAGGGATATCCTGGACAAAAACCTTCTCCAGAGTGCTCTGGACCTCAGACTGGGCCGAAGGTTTACCTTCCAACAAGACAATGACCCTAAGCACACAGCTAAAATAACAAAGGAGTGGCTTCACAACAACTCCGTGACTGTTCTTGAATGGCCCAGCCAGAGCCCTGACTTAAACCCAATTGAGCATCTCTGGAGAGACCTAAAAATGGCTGTCCACCAACGTTTACCATCCAACCTGACAGAACTGGAGAGGATCTGCAAGGAGGAATGGCAGAGGATCCCCAAATCCAGGTGTGAAAGACTCGTTGCATCTTTCCCAAAAAGACTCCTGGCTGTATTAGATCAAAAGGGGGCTTTTACTAAATACTGAGCAAAGGGTCTGAATACTTAGGACCATGTGATATTTCAGTTTTTCTTTTTTAATAAATCTGCAACAATGTCAACAATTCTGTGTTTTTCTGTCAGTATGGGGTGCTATGTGTACATTCATGAGGAAGAAGAATGAACTTAAATGATTTTAGCAAATGGCTGCAATATAACAAAGAGTGAAAAATTTAAGGGGGTCTGAATACTTTCCGTACCCACTGTATGTCTGAAAATTGATCATTCCTGATGTACTGACAGCCTATCTCATTTCTTGAGGCCCAAAAATGTCAGGACAGTACAAATATCCCCCAAATTACCCCTTTTTGGAATGAAGACAGTCCAAGGTATTTAGTATTTAGTAAAAG
This sequence comes from Pelophylax lessonae, assembly GCF_965119305.1. Taxonomy (NCBI): domain Eukaryota; kingdom Metazoa; phylum Chordata; class Amphibia; order Anura; family Ranidae; genus Pelophylax; species Pelophylax lessonae. The sequence continues at coordinate 80,732 of NW_028119835.1, forward strand.
GCATGGCAAGTTTTTTGAAGTTTTTATTTTTTGTCATAATATTTTGAAATGTTTATTTTTTTTTTTTTAATATTGTCACCAGTGCAGTACAGCGTCATCATATAAAAACGGGTGTGACAGTGATTAGAGACACTGACTGGTGAAAGTACAAAAAAAACCCAAAACATTTTCCAATTTTTTTTTATTATATTTTTGTTTTTATTATATTTTTGTTTCTATTATATTTTTTTTAAGTTTTTTTTTTTACCAGTGCAATATAATGGTACCATAGTGAAGTGATCAGTCATTTATTTTTACACATTTGGTTATGGCATTGAGTAAAATCGGTTCTTTCAGTTTTTGTTGTGATTAGCTGCAATTGGCCACAATTGATCACATGGCGCAGATGGGCTGTGATTGGCCCAGTCTATACAATCTAATCCCTGTGACCAATCACAGTTAGCAACACTAAGGCTCCATGTACACGGGACGTTGGAAATGGCCGTTTAGGAGCAGTTGGGCGTTTTTTTCAGAAGCCCCTGTACGCAGCTCCATGTTATCTTATCTGTCCATGTACACATGGTCGTTTACAGTCATTTGCAGGCAGTTGCGTTCAGGGACTTTTTTTAGAACGCAATTATTTGCATTCGAACGTGTGTTTCCCGGCGTTTCAAACACACAAACGCGACCGAACGCGTCCGAACGCGATGACCCGCGTTTAGCGTTCACGTTTTTCCATTTTAAAGGGGAATCATTTTTTTGACCTCTATGAACGGTTCTAAATGCAAACGCCAGCAAACGCCCGCTAAACGCGGGTACAAACGCAACCTAACGGACGTTTCAAACGTCCTAAAAATTCCAGCATTCAAAGGGACTTTTAACGTCCCGTGTACATGGAGCCTAAGAATGGCTTGAAAGGAAGTCAACCATTGTTTACAACTGTAATGTGACCTGCTGTGATTGGTTACAGCAGACACATGATACAGTAACAGGAGAAAATCCAGAGGAAAATGATAGGCCAAATACAGAAAACAGTACAATCAAATATAATTATTTTAATTTTATAACTAGGACCTATAGATGTAAAAACAGTTATATGACCAAAAGTTCCCATCAAAATAAAACATAGGGCAGTGACGGCAAACCTTGGCACCATAGATTTTTTAGAACTACATTTCCCATGATGCTCATGCACTCCATTGTAGTTGAGCATCATGGGAGGTGTAGCTCCAAAAAATCTGGGGTGCCAAGGTTCGCCATCACTGACATAGGGTGTCAAAGTCCAATCCAAGGCAAATAACTGCCAACTTACAATAACGGAAGAAACAGATTACAGAACTGAATTTTAGGCAAGAAAATACAATTGGCAGACAGTGAAAGGTATGGGACTCCACAATGCCTACTAACCTCACCATAACTGAATAATTAGTTTACAGCCCATTTATGTTTCCACTTTGTGTGTGTTTACTATATGTGTGCCCCGTGAACGGTCATGTGTTTCTTTTATGCATTTTCCATCCTTTTCTGCACTGTCTGTAAATCCCCCCCAAAACAAGTATCATTAAAACTCTAAACCTTCTGCATTAATCAATGGTTAAATGTAGTATAATACTCTACTAGAGTTTTCAGGTTGAGATACACATATGTATAGTGTACAGTTTGCCTTTTATTGCCTTTAAGTGTTATATATCCCTATGGAGAATGTTCTTGCTGGAATCCACGCATTAGCTTAAAAGCGGCTTGTTATGGGGTCACTCAGCAGGGGGGAGGATCCCAGAGTGCCAGGCAGGGGACCCAATAAGAGGAGGATCTGGGCTGTGCAAAAGTAGCTGCACAGAGCAGGTAAGTAACTGCGGCAGGCTGGCCCTCCTGCACGAACCGCCTTAGGTATATGTCGGTCGCGCGCCTGCAGCTAGGGGGCGAGCAGTGGGGACTCCGATGAAAGGGGCAGGCGGCTCAGATTGCCGCCGGACACCCGCGATTGTTCCCCGCTGAGAGAGAAGAACGGTCAGCTGTTCTTCTCTCTGGAATGATCACAGAGCTCCTGTGATCCTTCTATGTAGGATCACATGTCTCTATGATCATTTCACAAGCCCAACCCCCACACAGTTAGAATCACTCCCCTAGGTACAAATTTAACCCTTTGATCGCCACTGGGTTAACCCTTCCCTGCCAATGGCATTATTACATTAACAGTGCATATTTTTAGCATTGATTACTGTAGTAACGTCACTGGTCCCCCCAAAAGCGTCAAAAATGTAAGTTAGGGGTCCGATCTGTCCACAGCAATGTCGCAGTCCCGTTAAAAATCGCAGATCGCCGCCATTACTAGTAAAAAAAAAAAAAAATTATATACATTTTTCCCATAGTTAGTAGACGCAATAACTTTTGCACAAACCAATCAAAATAAGCTTATAGCGATTTCTTTTACCAAAAATATGTAGCAGAAAACAAATTGGCCTAAAATGTTTTTTTGGGAATGTTATATAGCAGAATGTGAAAAATAGTTTTTTTTTTTTTTTCAGAATTGTCGCTCTATTTTTGTTTATAGCGCAAAAAATAAAAATCGCAGAGGTGATCAATTACCACCAAAAGTAAGCTTTATTTTTGGGAAAAAAAAGGACATCCATTTTATTTGGGTACAGCGTCGCACGACCGTGCAATTTTCCGTTAAAATAACGCAGTGCCGAATGGCAAAAAATGGCCTGGTCATTAAGAGGGCAAATCCTTCCGGTCCAGAAGTGGTTACAAAAAAAAATCAAAAATTGTAGGTTTAATTTTACTTTAAGCATTCTGTGCTCCAGGGGACAAAGTACATGTAGTACTTAGTTCCATGCTCCTACGTGCTTTGTAAGCCTAGCTAGGAGAGTAGACTTCCCAAAGGCCATCCAACACACCCACCCAATTGCCACCACTGGTCTAAGGCAAGTTCTTGGAGTGGAGACAAGCGTCAGTTAACAAGAAGCTTGCTATCTACGTTGTTGAGCATCTCGTCCAACCTGTTAGCTAGGCCTACAAATGAAGGAACAATGGACTATGTGTATTCCATGTACTTTGAACTAGGGATCGACCGATATAGCGGGAGCCGATATGCACTTTCCCCGATATATATCGGAATCGGCCTTTGGATTTACCGATATTGCCGATATTTAGGGAAAGTGCATGTACCAGAGTGATGTCTGTAGCTAGAGGCATCACCCCGGTACCGGCATCCATAGCTGACGGTCGGCTGACTTGTAATGACAACCGATGCGGCTGAGAAGCCGCTTGGCTGTCATTACAAGGAGCGGGAGGGGACGCCCCCCCCCTCTCGCCACCTTCCACAGCTCACCCCGGGTCTCGCGTCTCACCAGGAGAACTTGGGCATCCTTCCTGCACCACCGCCGTCTGACTGGGTCTCCATTTTTTTTTAATTCGGCGTCGAGTACCCGGAAGTGATGTCATGACATGACATCACTTCCAAGTACTGGCGGCGCCGAATTAAAAAAACTTGGCGTTTTGAATGCTTTTAAGTGCAGAGGAGGGGTTTGGGGTCTTTTAGACCCCCAGATCCCTCCACCACAGTACCTTTGGCATTAAAAAAAAAAAAATTTTAATGTCCGAAAATATCAGCCAATATCGGCCGATACCAATATTCTATGACCAAAATATCGGTGTCGGTCGATCATTACTTTGAACCCTGGGGGACAGAACAATGAAAAAATTAAGTGAGAATTCTTCTTGAATTCTGTACCAAAAATTAGCATTACATGGAACTACACTAGAAGATGAATAAAGCTGAGAGAGACAACACAGTGTAAGTAGTACTTTTTTAAATACTTATAATTTTAAAATTCTACAGTTTTCCTTTTATTCTGATCAAAATGATTTTAATGCATAATCATTTTTGGACAATCTAGAGAGATGGTGAGTTCAGTACGGTTGTGTAGTCTTTACAAAAAGATCAAAACTTTACAGAAATTAGGAAACCCCGGACAATGGTTTGATTAGATGACAGGAAAGAGGAGATGGGACATCAAAGCCAAAAGCCGCACCACACAAACACAAACCTTCCAGGAAGGGATCTTGGATGATGGCAACATGCCTGGACCAATGGTGTAATAGTGATAGTCTGGATGAGCGGAATTAGATCGGGTCCAGGGGCGGGACACTGGGAGCGGGAAATGGGTGAAATGGCCTGCCATAGGCATTTCGCCATAGTGATGATACCCATTAGACAGCTGGAGACAGACAACATGGAGGAGGAAAAAAACAAAACCGGGAACAAAATGCAAAATCAATACAATGGTAAAGGTGATTAAAATCAAGCTGAGATTGATCCACCTCTAAACCCAGGGGTAGCAGCCATTTTGTAGACAGCACCACAAAAAAAAAAAAAAATAAAAAAATAGAGGTGTTTCTAGAACACATTCAGTGTTAAATGTTCTACCATAGGTTAGGGTATGAAAGTGGACACCTATCTGTGGACAACACACTCCTTCCTTCCACAACTCTATTCTTGTAATACTGTACATGAGGCCTATTGAGGGATGATCATAACAATCTGCCGACAGTGACATAACTTAGGCCCATTTCTATAAATGCCTGTGAAGGTTCTTCTTTACCCAGGTCATGGTATAGTTAGTCGTAGTTAGTCACATTTAACTGGGCTTGAGGTGGTCAGCAGACTGGCTTAGTGGTTAGTACTTCTGCCTTGAGTCCTTGGTTTGAATTCTAACCAGGACACTACCAGCATGTAGTTTGCATGTCCTCTCCGTGCTTGCATGACATTTCCTCTGGGTACTCAAATTCCCTCCCACACTCCAAAGACATGTTGGAAGGGTATTTTGCTCCTGTCTACAGTATATTGGCCCTATAATGTGTATGCATGAAAGGTAGGGAGCTTAGTTAGATTGTAGTCTTCTTGAGGGGAGAGACTGATGTGAATGTAAAGCACTGTGTAAATTGTGGGCGCTATATGAATACCCAATAAAAAATAAATAAAAAAACGTTCTAATGCAGGGTTACTCAACCAAGGTTCCATGGAACCAGGGCCATCTTTTCCATTGGGCATGCCCGGCGGTTGCCCGGGGACCCCACTTGCCAAGGGGCCCCACACACAGGGTGGCATTTACACTGTCCCCCCCCCCCCTAGGCCAGTCTCCAGATTAGTTTACCTGGTGGTCTAGGTCCCCCCCCCCCCATTGTCCGCCGGTGGCTCTGAGTCTCCCTGCACACTGGTTGCTAGGAAGGCCAGCCGATTGGCATCTAGCAACCAGTGACGTTCTGAGAGGACCCATCATGCACAGCGGAGGAGGATCCTCCTCGTCGTCTCGTCCTCCTCTCTCCGCGCCTAGAAGATGGGCTCCACCCACCTCCTCCCTTCATGTGCTGTGCAGCCGTTATGGAAGGTAAGCAGACTGCTGCAGCTGCTTGATTTCTTTTTTCTCACTCTCTCTCCATCGACTGTGCCATCCTTTTCCTGCTCTATATATCCTCCTCTGTGTGTGCCATTCTCTCTCTCTCTCTCTCGGGGCCCCAGTGCACTGCATTGCCCGGGGGCCTATAAGGCGCTTAAGATGGCACTGCATGGAACCATAGGGTTCCTCCAGAGGTTGCTAGGGGTTCCTTGAGCATTGAGCAATTTCTGCCTCTCAGATAAGTTCCCTCTGACACCAATGAATTTTTAGCTATCTGTAGGGTGGTAATGCTTCCCATTGACCACAAGTGTAAGGAGCATTCTTCCCACTGACCATCACACTAAAAAGTCATTTTTAATAGGGGTTCCCTGAGACCTGAAAGTTATTTCAAGAGCTCCTCCATGCTGAAAATGTTGAGAAAGGCTATTCTAATGTAATTAGAACTGGAGACATGCATTGGATAAGCTCTAATATCTTCAACATTACAGAACAAGTCCAGTTGAACGTAACCAACTACAACCAGATATCTCTTTATCTGAAATGTACTATGGGGCCTAGGCTAAATTTTCACAATTAGCTCACAAAATGGCTGCCTTCACCCAAGGTAATGATGGCTCTGTACAAAATAAAAATAAAAAAATATGATAAATGGACATGAAATAACAGTAGGGTAAATTGATGTGTGATAAAAAAAATACCATTAAACTCAATAACAATTTAAATGTATGGAACCAACAGCATCCACATCCAAAATATCTTCACAACAAATGTATACATAAAGCCCAGCTCATGATAATGGAAAATAAAACTGCTGCAAAACCCCACAATGTATTACCAGAAAATAAACACATTTTTATTATTAGATTAGAAAAATAAAATGTTGGCGCATAAACAGATAGAATTAGATGGCAGATATATAGAAAGTTTAAAGTGGTTGCAAACCCATACATATACCCCGTGAAGTGACTAGCCTCGGGTGATACAAGAGACCTCATTTCCACATTAGGTTAGATTCACACTCTTATGGGTGGTGCGGCTTACGCTTGTGCCGGCACAGCAGCCCGTTGATTTAAATGGGATTTGAATGGGATTCTGTACTTGTGGGAAATGCAGAGAAAGAGTCCCTGGTCCTTTTAAAAAAAAAACACGTCCACATGGAAATGCACCGTATTTTTGCACCCGAAAAGCTCTTCTTGGGGGTGTCACTAGGAATCAATGGAACACTTTTGCATCTGCAAAAGAGAAGTGCATTTTGCCTGCAGGTCGGGAACGAGAGCGGTTTGCACGTGTTCCCTGACCCTTGATATTGTAAACTTAGGCTAAATTGGGATGGACGGTTCTCAGAAAAAAATCTTATGCTTAAAATGGTTGTAAAGGCTCAAGGTTTTTTACCTTCATGCATTCTATGCATGAAGATAAAAAAACCTTCTATAAGCAGCGGCCCCCGTAAAACTTACCTGAGCTCCATCATGATCCAGCGATGTGCACAACAGTCTCGGCTCTCTTTGGACTCTCACCGCTCATTAGCTGAGACAGATTGGCTCCCACTGCTGTCAATCACAGCCAGTGAATCAATGAGCAGAAAGAGGGGGCTGGGCTGAGTCGCGGCTGTGTGTGTGTGAATGGACACGCAGAGCTGCGGCTCAGGAGTGTGCTTGCTTGGGTGCCCCCACAGCAAGCTGCTTGCTCTGGGGGCACTTGGCAGGAGAGAGGTGTCCTCCCCCTCCCTGCTAGCTCCGACTGCTGCTATAATTTCTGAGTGTTCCTTCTACAATCCCGTGCTATATTAAATAAGGCGTCCCAGTGTATTTGGTTTTGTAAAAATAAGCCGATGTATATCTTTTTCATAGCGCCGCTCACGTGACCGGCCGCCTCTCTCCACCTAGCTGATGTCAGTGGGGGTTTCTCGGCCCCTCCCACTGTAGCTGTGAGACTGGGAGAAGAAAGAGGAGGCCGGTCAGGTCAGCGCCAAGCGGTGCTATAAAATAAGGTATAGAACGGCCTATCTTTACAAAAACACATGCACTGGATACATCAGTTAATGTAACACAGGGGATTGTAGAAATGACACTCTGTGGCTTAAAGTGGATGTAAACACCATTCATAAAATCTGGCCTGGGCACATATATCTGTAGTGTTTACTGATCTCCCTCCAAAGCCCTAAGTCCTGTGTTTTTCTGCTGCTCTGTTCCTTCAACATGATAACTTCTGACAAGTTCTCCGACACAGGAGATAAAAGCAGCTGGAAATTTGTGTTGGGGTGGGTGCATAGAGATAGATTAGCAGAGAGCTGGTCTATTCACAGCACAGCTCTGCATGTTTATACCTTCATCTGCCTATGTGGAAGGAGGTGTGCCTTTCCTCCAATCAGGTGTCACACAGTGTATGCCCAGACTCCCCACCCAGTGCTGGAATAGAAAGAGAAAATTCTAAAATGATGTTCACTTTCTAAACAGTGTAGAAAGCTGGAGAGAGCAGATATACATGTAAAATTTATGTAGGGAGATTTCTTTCATCTCTGTGTATCATCTGAGGTTGTTCACTTCACTGGGTATATGGGAGGGTTAGATCCACTTTTGCAAAGCATGCTCTTAATGGCACCTGTGCCAAGTGGCTGACCTCCTGTGTTCAGAATGCAGTGGGGCAACCAGGACATGGAAGCCATTGGAGATCACTGGATAGGGTCTACTTCAGTGATTTTCAGCTTGCAGGGGCATCAGTTAGGTATGGCATATACTGTACATATGGCCAATGTAACTGTATAAAATATCCACACCTGGAAGCCATCTTTAGCAGATTCTTTCATTTTTTTCTCTATCAATCAGTGATCTGCTTATCATGCATGATTCATATTAATATTGTCATTTTCTTTTCATTCCAACAAGTAACAGTTTTGTTTTACTTATACTACTATTGTATCTTCTTTTACTATATTCAATATACTATATTCTACATACTTCTATGTCATTTTTTTTCAGCAAGCTAGTGACCGATCACCTCTTTTTCCTATGTAACACATTATACCTATAAAAACTTCAATAAAGGAAAGGAAACCAAAGTATCCTGAATTCTGCACAGAACCCGCCTGTGTATATTAGTATCTTTTACACAGGGTCATTTATTATTCTGATTTGTTGGTTCTTAGATCAGTTGACCTGTAAAATTACTACAATTTAAATTTTATCTCGATTACAGATTATCGGAGATTGAAACAGTGCAAGAAACAATATGAAAAGGTATTCGTTTGGATGCTACAAAATAATTGTTAGTTCCCAGGTCATCATCAGCTGTACATATTGTAATACAGGAACACTTCAATGGCTGAAAAAAAAAAAACATTCACCTTGTCAGTGGAGGCCCACGCTCCCATGGTGGACCCGGAGCTCACAGATGTGGGAGAACTACACTCGCTGACCGACTGGCAGGTTTCAGATGCTTCAGAGGAGGCAGAGCTGGATGAATTCTGGAAACATGGGAGACGTATGAACGGAATATTGGGAGCAATCAATAAGCAGAGGAAAGAAGAAGCTAAAACATCACTGTTATTAGACTGTATCAAAATCCAAATTGCTTTAATTATTCAAAATATGATCACATAAAACAGCCAACATGTTTCAGAGGCCAAAAACACTTCCCCCTTCATCAGGTATCAGTGAACTTTAACAAGGCCTAGATTGACTCCGTAAAATGAACTACGAGATAGATCTGTAGTTTGCTAATAAAGAGATCAAGAAGGATGCATTCAGATGGGTGATCAGACCCGTCCCTCATATCTGAGCTGCTGTCTGCAGGGGCGAACTAGGAGCCGTCTGCAGGGGCGCCCTTCTGGCTTTTCCTGCTCCGTACTTTGACAGGTAGGGGAGTTGTACTGATGCCACCCCTGGTCGGTTTTTGTGTCTTTTAGCCACTCATAACCTCTAGCACAGAACTGAGGGGGTTTTAGAGCACTTCCTGAGCTCCGTGGAACAAGTCTCATAGGCGGGTGGGCGGGGACAGAAGAGTGGGAGAGAGAACACAGCACTCACAACACTCTAGCTCCTTCCTTCCCAGGCTGACAGGAGAAGTGATACTGCTATCACTACTCCTGTCAGCAGCGGCACCCCCCTCAATGCAGCGCACAGTGCAGATGCCCCCCTGCCCCATCCCCCCCTAGTTTCGGCCCTGCTTGTAACCGGTACACAGCAAATCTTTCAGGATACAAATTGAGAAGCTGGCATTGACAACCTATTTTTGAATCGTAAGGACTTGGGGCCATCATACGAATTCTTACTTAATCTGCTTAACTGGCCATATACTAGTAGAATTTTACTGCAATTTTTTTTTTGTTTTAATACCATTCTATTTCCTAATCATCAATCGGGTCAAACTGATGTTTGAATTCAACCAAAGTGGGGAGAATATTTAAAAGAACAAGGACAACATTTTTTTTAAGAACAAACAACTTTCTAACCATGTATTTGGTTGTCGTTCAGAAATAAAATGTTATTGCTGTCCGTATCTCCGTATTCCATATTTTCCTTTAAAAAGGAAGTAAACCCTCCTCCAGGGGCGGACTGACAACTCATGGGGCCCCCGGGCAATAAGAGATCATGGGCCCCCTGTGTCCCCGCCCACAAGCTAGCCACACCCACACAAAGGAACATTACTTTCATTGACTGCCAATGTAAGAGTCAGAGTCATTATTCCCACTGACCACCAATGCAAGGGACAATCTTCCCACTGACCACCAATGTAAGGGGCATTCTTCCCACTGACCCCCAATGTAAGGGGCATTCTTCCCACTGACCACCAATGTAAGAGGCATTCTTCCCACTGACCACCAATGTAAGAGGCATTCTTCCCACTGACCACCAATGTAAGGGACATTCTTCCCACTGACCACCAATGTAAGGGACATTCTTCCCACTGACCACCAATGTAAGGAACATTCTTCCCACTGACCACCAATGTAAGGAACATTCTTCCCACTGACCACCAATGTAAGGAACATTCTTCCCACTGACCACCAATGTAAGGACACATTCTTCCCACTGACCACCAATGTAAGGAGCATTCTTCCCACTGACCACCAATGTAAGGAGCATTCTTCCCACTGACCACCAATGTAAGGAGCATTCTTCCCACTGACCACCAATGTAAGGAGCATTCTTCCCACTGACCACCAATGTAAGGAGCATTCTTCCCACTGACCACCAATGTAAGGAGCATTCTTCCCAATTTTTGTTTATTAAAAGTCTTGCAATCAATAATCATAAAATCAATATACATAAATAAATATATACATATTTACATGAAAAGGGGAAAAAAAAATACATAGCAAATTCTGCTCTCAAATAAAGACTGCCTTTACAGCAAAAACAAAACTCACATCATGAAACACATCATTACCGGGAAAAATAATCTTAATTAGACTCACACCACCACACCAGACATCAAACCTGCGAGGTCAAGAAACAAAAACCACTCCCATTATGCATGCAGCCCTTCTTCAAAAATGAAGATATTAACTAACAAAAGCTAAGGGTGTGAAAGAAATAGCATAGGAAAAAAGCTTTTCACCCAGAGATGGACAGTTCACCAAAAGCAGGTCTGATATTCCTCCACGCCCTTATCCAGACCGCTCGAGGCTCCCTGCCCTTCTCAAGACCCCGAATCTTCCCAACCTCACCCAGAATATCGTACACCACCACCTCGACAGGGAGGACTTTCTTCCGCAGGGTAATCTGGCACCGTGCATTCCACGTGAAGTAACGGACAACTATACTAACTAGAAAAAGTGTATCCAAATCAAAATCCCAGCGAGTCGGGAATGCCCCATACACCCACTCCGCATAACTCATGCGATAGAGAAAGGGGATGCCTAGAGCCCTCCCCACCCTTTTATACACCTCTATGTTAAAGGGACACTGGAGCAAAAAGTGGTCCATAGACTCCACTTTACCAACACACTCCGCTCTAGGACAATCCCGATCATCCACAGGGCGATGCTTCAGGTTCCCTCTCACATAGAGCCTTCCATGGAAAGCGAGCCAGGCTTGATCCCTAAACTTCAAAGGGATTCTTCCTAAGTTAATTAAACGCAACCCCTCCCTCATTACGGGGCCTGGGCAATCCCTTAAGGTCAGCGACACACTGAAAGCAGAGCCCAAAATCCTCTTCTCCAGAAGCTTTCTGGGGAGGGACTTGATATCCCCCACTGTCACCTGCCACTGCCTAAGTATTTTCAGACACGGGGCAACATAAGCCGGAAGCTTGCCATGTCGGACTCTCAGACTTTTCACTGGCCCGCCATCTTCCCAGCATCGCAGAAAAGGCCTAAACCAAGATTGAAAAATACCCACCCATCCCGGCGGGGTCTCTGCTAACATATTACCAAGATTATACTTTAAAAAAAGCAGAGAAAAGAAAACTATAGGGTTGACCATTCCTAGACCACCTTCCCGCCTGGACAGGTAAGTTACATTGCGTTTAATCAGGTTCAGCCTATTTCCCCATAACAGTTGGAAAAAGCAGCTGTACACCCTTGCATAGAGAGATTCCGGCAAGATACAGACAAAGCTGACATATAAAAAGATTGGGATCAGGTAAGTTTTAATCAAGTCAACCCTTTCCCTCAAGGAAAGTTTCCATTTCTTCCAGCTTGCCACCTTGGCATTGGCATTCAACAACCTGCTTTCCCAATTTCGATGACCATAGTCACCAGGACCAAATTTGATGCCCAACACTTTAATTTCCTGCTGGGGCTCTGGGAAGGCATCCGGAAGTTCGAAGCTTTCACCCTCCTCACCCATCCAGAAAACTTCACTCTTTTCATGATTGATTTTAGAGCCAGAAGCCTCAGTGTACTGCTCTATCACAGAGACCACCTCCTGCGCCTCCTCCATCCCAGAGATAATAACAGACACATCATCGGCATAGGCCACGACCTTCAAAGGCGGCACACCAGCAATGCCCAAAGGCACCCCACACAACGATCCACTCTCTAACCTTCTTATGAAGGGGTCAATTGCGAATACATATAGCAGGGGGCTCAAAGGACACCCCTGACGCACCCCAGAGCCAACCTCAAAAGGCCGTCCAACCCAACCATTAACAAGTGGGAAGCTCTCAGCCCCTTTATATAATGTTTTCAGCCAATCAATAAACCTCCCCTGCAGGCCGTATCTACCAAGTAGCAAATACAGGTACTCATGATTGACTCGATCAAAAGCCTTCGCCTGATCCAATGCCAGCAAGTACTTTCTCCATCCAGCAGCCCTGCATCGCTCCAAAGCCTCCCGGACAGCTAAAATTGCTGAAAAGGTACTTCTGCCCTGGACCGAGCAGTGCTGATGATTGGACAACAAATCGCCTGCTACTGACGACAAGCGCCAAAAAAGAATCTTCGCCAAGATCTTTCTATCAACATTGAGAAGACTGATGGGGCGCCAGTTCTCAATTATTGAGGGGTCTTTACCTTTTGACAGAAGAATCACAGCGGATTGCCTCATGGAGGGAGGGAGAGAACCCTCATCTAAACAGCTGTTATAAACCTCCGCTAAAAAGGGAGCCAGAATGGACTTAAAACACTTGTAAAATTCAGCTGTCAACCCATCTGGCCCAGGCGACTTTTTGGTAGCCAGCTTCTCTATAGCACAAACTACCTCATCCGCTGAAATTGGTTCTGTCAAATCCATCAAAGGCAATGTATCATTTCCCAATCCTGGAGTAGAATCCAGAAAGCTTTCCATCCTGTCCCGACTAAGGTCCTTTCTTCCCAGAAGGTCTGCGTAATATGACCTGAAGATCTCCAGGATCCCTGATCTGGACTTCACCAGGGAACCCGTACTATCCCTCAGACCTATGACCGTCTTAACTGCTATGCCTTGCTTACAGTTCTGGTAAGGATCAGGCGAGTGATATTTCCCATAATCTCTCTCCAGAACCAAGGAGGCATGCCGGTCGTATTGACACTTCCTAAGAAGAAGCTTTACCTCCGAGATCTCCCCTGGATCTCCTCCATACGAGACAAGACGATCAAGCTTCCTCCGCAAATGCTGGTAGGCAATATACATACCAAGCTGCTTCTTCTTACTTATGGCCTTGAAAAGTCCAATCGCCCTTTGTTTCACAAGCTCCCACCACTCTGACTTACTGCTGCAAAAGTCCAGAATAGAAACCTGTGCCTGAAAAAAATCCTCAAAGGATTGTCTTACCTCTACATCTTCCAGGAGAGCCGAATTCAGTTTCCAGGTACCCCTTCCCCTGGGTGGAGTGTCCGAGGCATTCAGAGTCACAGACAGCATACAGTGGTCAGAGAACTCCACCGCCCTCAACTCAGGAGCCGAGAAAGCAGAGTTCTCCTTTAAAAAAAACCTATCTATCCTACTCTGACTATTCCCTCTCTGAAACGTGAATCCCGTGCTGCCAGGGCAGTGCTTAATGTGCACATCTACCAGGCCTGCTTGTCTAACCATATCTCTAAGAAAAACGCTATCATAACCCAGCCTGTCTATGGAGACCCTCCTGTCTTCAGGCCTAATTATGGTGTTAAAGTCACCTCCAAAGACAACCTGCTGGGATGTAAAAAGGAAGGGCTTGATCTTTGTGAAGAGGCATTTCCTGTCCCATTTTGACTGCGGTCCATAGATATTGATCAGGCGCAGGTCCTGCCCCCTAACAGAGACGTCTAAGACCATGCATCTCCCCATTTCTACCTCAATTATCCGCCGGCACGTTACCATATCGGTTTTAAAAAGAACCGCAACTCCGCTGCAAGGCTCAGCCGCAAGAGACCAAAAGGAGGGACCGCATCTCCACTCCCTTTTTGCTAGATGGACATCGGCCAAAGTATTGAGCCAGGTCTCTTGCAAAAATAAAATCTCAGCATCAAACTCACTGAGCAAAAATAAGGCAATATCACGAGCTCTTGCAGATTTCACGCTGGCGACATTAATGGTCGCCACCTTTATCAGAGCGGGCACTGCCATCAGGATGATTGGGGTAGTCGTTTCTTAACCTCCACCACACTCTCATCACCCGAAACAGCTCTCTTTACACTATGTGACTCCCCCTCATCCATAGATGATAAAGTAGATAAATCGGATACTAACTCCTCCCCTGATAAAACCGAAAATGTGTTGCCAAGAGGAACCCCTCCTGGCTCTAACTGTAAGGAAGAAGTGACCGCTTTACTGGTCTTCCTCTTCTTCTTTTTCTTCCTCTTTGTCCTCTCCCACCCCTCATCATCCGAATCCTCCACAACAGAGGGTGAGACATGGGACATGGACACCCCTCCCTCAACCCCATCGACCCCACCACCATCCAGCACCCCTGCACCCTCTTGGCCGCGTTTGCGGTGTCGAGAGACAGGGACTGGAGGTGGAGTAGGCCGAGGGGGAAGATCCACTATACCCGCCCCCCCAGCAGCTTCCGCTAGTCTGGAGGATCTACGCACAGTAGATGTAGGAACAACAGGAGGGACAGACTCAGGGACCACATCACTAGGGGAAACAGAATCTGACACAACAGACACAGACTCAGGGACCACATCACTAGGGGAAACAGAATCTGACACAACAGACACAGGAGGGGCAACAACAATTTCCTCTCTAACTTCAGCTGCTTCATCTTCTTTATCAAGCCTCTGCAGCTCAGTCTCCAATCCTGGCAAGTTATGCAGTGCCTCTGGGCACTGGCTATATGGATGACCCAGCTGCTGGCACAAATTGCACCGAATCTGGGTGCATTCTCTGGCCAAATGGCCTAAATCCTGGCACAGTGAGCACTTCTTGTGGGTGCAGGACGATGCAAAGTGGCCTTTATCACCACATTTATTACATACCTTAGGCTGACCTTGGTAGAAAATGGTCAGCCTATCCCTACCCAGAAAGGCTGAGCAGGGAAGGTGCTGAACTACATCGCCCAGCACCCCCAATTTTAGCGACACTGTCCAGGCCCCTGTCCATATCCCATGCTCATCAAGGACCTTCCGCAGTGGAGTGAGGACCTCGCCATATCGGCGTAGCCATACTAATAAATCAGCCTCTGGTATGGATTCGTTACGCACCAAAATGGTCACTGATTTTATCAGAGGCTGCCTTGAAATCACTTTTGGCACCAAACCACTCCACTGCTGAAGGCCCTTGCACCTCCTAAATCTCTCCCAGAAGAGATCCAAACTTTCAGGTTTTACAAACGACAAATCGAATTCATAACTCCCCACCGGGCAAATTAAAGCAAAAATATCACAAGCTTTAAACCCCATTTCCAAAATCAACTCAGCCACCCTCCCCCTTACAGGTGGAGTTCCATCCCCCACCCACCTCAACTGTACCACATTCCTCCTCCTATACCCACCAAACCTCCCTGAATTTTGACTAATAACAGAATTCCCACCACCCACCCTGGTGTGACTCCCCAAAGCTGAAGCATAGCTTCCAACATTCCTCCCAGCAGAAAATCCATCAGTTTTTTTTAAATTATCTGACACACACTTAGCAGATAACGATTGCACAGATTCGGGATTGATCTGTGCAATCGAATCTTTCCTCTGCTGAGCAGGAGGAGAAATGTCATTTTTATTTTTCCCAGCATTACTAACCCCTTCACCACCACCCACCACATTCATTGCTTTAACATTGTCATTTTTTATACTTGCTGGGATACTTATTATTGCTGTTGTCTTCACAGCAGAATCCATAGTTGCTGCTGCATTGGTAAGAACTCCAGCTGTCATCTTCTCTTCCACTAGGACAGGGTTTTCAGCTGTGGAAATAGCATTCTGTTTTAACACAGCAGCAGGTAAAGCATTGCAGGATATTTCCATTGCTACTTCCATTCCACTTCCAGAACTATGTTGATCCCCTCCCCCATCAGCAATCAGCACTGGAAGACTGGGAGGCTCAGGTGAACATGAAGCAGGCTCTTTGGAGCTGGCAACCATTTTGCTTGCCGTGGGACTACTGGTCTCAGCCAGACCAGCAAAATCCATGCCTGGGGTGTTTAATGCAGGTCCATCCACATTCGTCTGATGGTCCGGGGCTTGCATGTCTGTCGGTTTCTCCACAGCGGTAACTCCAATAGGTAGCTGTATGCAGAGCTCTTTCTCACCTGGGACACCATCCACTACAGCAGATGGGGCAGACATGTTGGATGGCAGCATGGTGTACTGGGATTTCTCCACCATTACTGGCTTTGCTGACTTGAATCTCCTCTGCCCATCCTCAGGGATTTCTGATGGATCATCAGAAAATACAAACCTGTCTGCTTTCAGGGGTGACTCCATCTGCTGGATGAATGTCAGGGATCCATGTCCACTCTCAACCCCCTGGCTGGTTGCCGCTGGTGATTCCCAGTTCTGGCATGGGGGGAGAGGTGCAGAGGCAGATGGAGCCTGGTCATCCATTAACTGAGGCTGCTGATCCACAGAGCTTGCTGATGCTTGGCTGGTAAATCGCCTCTCATTGTCAAATTTTTCTTTAAATGCTCCACTTCTGTCTTTCAGCCTTTCCAATAATAAAGTTTGTTCCTTTACCTTTTCTTCCAATTCCTGTAACTCAGGCTTCATGGCTGTGCGATTTTTACTCCAGGCCTGGAAATACTTGGTTTTGAAGGATTTGTGTTCAGCCTTCAAAACTTTAAGTTTTTCTTCCGCTCTCCCAATCGCCCTAAAACGATTGATAATCTTCTGGCTGAAGACATCCGCATTCTCACCAGGGCCTGGACCCACAGACAGGTCCTCCACCTCCTCCTCACTAGGCCCCGTGTCATCAGGGGGATCCCTCCCAGGGCCTCCCCCAGGATCAGGCATTGTTCCTGGGCCAAGCTAGCAAGCAAGGCCCAGGCTTGAAAAGGGCTGGTTCTCTGAGAGAGCTCTTTGGGTGTGTCCTCCTCCTTCTTCCCACTGACCTCCAATGTGAGGAGCATTCTTCCCACTGACCACCAATGTAAGGAGCATTCTTCCCACTGACCACCAATGTAAGGAGCATTCTTCCCACTGACCACCAATGTAAGGAGCATTCTTCCCACTGACCACCAATGTAAGGAGCATTCTTCCCACTGACCACCAATGTAAGGAGCATTCTTCCCACTGACCACCAATGTAAGGAGCATTCTTCCCACTGACCACCAATGTAAGGAACATTCTCCCCACTGACCACCAATGTAAGGGGCATTCTTCCCATTGACCACCAATGTAAGGGGCATTCTTCCCACTGACCACCAATGTAAGGGGCATTCTTCCCACTGACCACCAATGTAAGGGGCATTCTTCCTTTGACCACCAATGTAAGGGGCATTCTTCCCATTGACCACCAATGTAAGGGGCATTCTTCCCACTGACCACCAATGTAAGGGGCATGCTTCCCACTGACCACTAATGTAAGGAGTATTCTTCCCGCCAAAGTGTACAGATGTCAGTATTATGGGAAAAGCACTCAGTGTACAGATATAAGTGTTATATATAGGGAATAGAACTCACTAAGTGCTATTCCCTATATATAGCACTGATTTCTGTAAACTGAGTGCTAGTACCTATAACACTGATATATGTACTACAATGAGTACTATTCCTTATACACTGCTCAAAATAATTAAAGGAACACTGAAAACACAACAGATCTAAAAAATATCATGCTGGATATCTATACTGATATGGACTGGGTAATGTGTTAGGATCTATACTGGTATGGACTGGGTAATGTGTTAGGATCTATACTGGTCTGGACTGGGTAATGTGTTACCAGCGTGACCCCTTTCAATGCAGAGTAACCAGTGTGCCGTGCCCCCTTTCAATGCAGAGAGACCAGCGTGCCCCCTTTCAATGCAGAGTAACCAGTGTGCCATGCCCTCTTTCAATGCAGAGAGACCAGCAAGCACCCTTTCACTGCGGAGTAACCAGTGTGCCGTGCCCCCTTTCAATGCAGAGAGACCAGCGTGCCCCCTTTCAATGCAGAGTAACCAGTGTGCCGTGCCCTCTTTCAATGCAAAAAGACCAGCGTGTCCCCTTCAATGCAGAGTAACCAGTGTGCCGTGCCCTCTTTCAATGCAAAAAGACCAGCGTGTCCCCTTCAATGCAGAGTAACCAGTGTGCCGTGCCCTCTTTCAATGCAGAGAGACCAGTGTGCCCCCTTTCAATGCAGGGTAACCAGTGTGCCGTGCCCTCTTTCAATGCAGAGAGACCAGCGTGCCCCCTTTCAATGCAGAGTAACCAGTGTGCCGTGCCCTCTTTCAATGCAGAAAGACCAGCGTGTCCCCTTCAATGCAGAGTAACCAGTGTGCTGTGCCCTCTTTCAATGCAGAGAGACCAGTGTGCCCCCTTTCAATGCAGGGTAACCAGTGTGCCGTGCCCTCTTTCAATGCAGAAAGACCAGCGTGTCCCCTTCAATACAGAGTAACCAGTGTGCCGTGCCCTCTTTCAATGCAGAGAGACCAGCGTGCCCCCTTTCAATGCAGGGTAACCAGTGTGCCGTGTCCTCTTTCAATGCAAAGAGACCAGCGTGCCCCCTTTCAATGCAGAGTAACCAGTGTGCCGTGCCCTCTTTCAATGTAGAAAGACCAGCGTGTCCCCTTCAATGCAGAGTAACCAGTGTGCCGTGCCCTCTTTCGATGCAAAAAGACCAGCATGTCCCCTTCAATGCAGAGTAACCAGTGTGCCGGGCCGTGCCCTGTTTCAATGAAGAGACCAGCGTGCCCCCTTTCAATGCAGAGTAACCAGTGTGCCGTGCCCCCTTTCAATGCAGAGTAACCAGTGTGCCGTGCCCTCTTTCAATACAGAGAGACCAGCGTGTCCCCTTCATCTCAGAAAAACCAGCGCACTTACCTGCAGCAGCGCCTTCTCCTCAGTCCCCAGCATCTCCTTGAGTCCTCCCGCCTACTCCTTGGCCAATAGATAGGGAATGGATAGAGGGACAGCGTGCTGCATCACCCAACGCACCAGCCGCCACTGGTGGTGATGCTGTCCTATGCAAAAAAAAAAAAATTCTGCC